>NC_083097.1:24199554-24307144 GCF_949774975.1 Lagenorhynchus albirostris | reverse complement strand
GGTGGTAGAAAATACATGTTTAACTTAGTGAAATATTTTCCTGTATATCATCTTACACCCAGTAAATTTGTAACACATTAGCCGAAGCATCCTTAACGGAGTGCAGTTTGGGGAAGATGATATTTTGATAGAAAAAACATCCTGTATCTTACACAAAATTGATATTTTCTTCTAACTGATTACTAATATTTTTCTCAGTGTATATGGTAAATCAGTCCCTTAAATCCTATAATCTATATTAAATTTTTTCCTGAGGAAATTATACTTTACATAACCATTTTAATGTGTTCCTTCACATCTTTGAAACTGTATATCAGATTTGACTTTCCACTTCTGTAGTTCCCCACTATCTGATAGCTGGTTTTTTTCCAGCATCACACCATATTATTCTAATCCAGAAAGTTTGAAAGAAACATTTATAAATAGAACTTTCTTGAATATGTTTGCAATTTTTAGTACAAGTACTTTTGAAATTTACAGGTAAAAACATCTGTAGACAAGTCTTTCCCATTCTTGGAGGACAAACCCTAGCACATTTTCAGCAATTTTTTTGACTTTCACTGCCTATTTTTTCCAAGCAGTCAATTTCTCTTTTTCTGCAGAGTCTGTGAATAGGACTACATTGTCAATTGAGAGGTGGCACAGATTTCCCTGGTTAGCTGCCCCCTTGCTCTTTTTCCAGTGCTGTCGCCAGAGAGAAATGACTCTAGGCCTCAGTAAAGAACACACTCTCTGACAAATTGTACCATCCACGTAGGAAGAGGACGGTAAGTGTCCATATGCAAACCTCCATTCGACTTCCTTCTACCTAATCGAGTTTGTGCTTTGTGTGACTGCACAAACCATTCTAGAATTCACAGAAGTATTTGAAAGAGAATGAACTTTCAGGGGCCAAAAGGATGGCCATTGACTTCTATATGTGAAATTTGTTGGGCAGATGAAGATCATCTTTGGTACTCTGGTGTTAATTATTTCAAATTATATTTGTGGAACTTTGTTTTTTCTTTTCTTTCTCTCCATTTTGTGCATGCCTAAATGTCCAGGCAATATCAAAATATATCCTAATGAAAGAAGAGCAATAGTTACTTAGTAGAGAGAAGTAAGAAGTAATATAGAAACATCAATTTAAAAGAAAAGTCCTAGGGCCCATTTTGCTCAAAGCTAAGCCTATGTGAGTCTTTCTCTGTCATTTATCTCTCTCACAGAGGCTTACCTGTCTGTGAACAGGCACTGAGCATCCTTAATGTAAACACAAGGTATTGTGTGACCTTCCCTGGTGGGTTTTTATTTTATATATCATTATAAATGAGCAATAAAATATATTGCTATTTAAAACACTAAGAATAGTGAATTTACAATGGGGCACTTGCAAAAGAAGGTGGCATCAATTCTCCAAACAATTCCACCTATAAAATCTGTTGGTAACGACAGCCTTGATAATAGAAATACATCAGAGGTTTTTGCTACTCAGGATTGTTGTTGAGTTGGTCTTTTTGGTAGAGTCTCATGGTTTGTCTTTCACATCAGTGTCTTAGTTTTTGTTCCTCGATAGTACACAAGAGAAATATATGTGTCTACTGATTATACCCTTGCTTCAGATTCGATCTGCTCAATTTTCCACTGCTAGTATTGAAATTTCTGGGCTTTCTCTGTTGGTTTAAGATGAGTACTTAATGCTTCTTAAATGTATATAAAGCATCTGCAATATATTTCTCTAATATTGTGGTCTTTTTTTGAACCTATCACTATTAGAAAATACATAGCATGTTATAATTATATAATAACCAACATTTTTGATCCTGTGGTGTTTGGCTTTGAGTTTTAGGAGATCATAAAATGCTTTGAAACAGGAGTAGATTTTCTTGTTTGTCATTAAGGTTTGATGGTTATTGACAAAGCAAACCTTATATTGTAAATTCTCTTGAAAGTGACAAACAACTTAACAAAATTTAGGTTTATAAATTCAGAGTAATCAACTCTCATCTTAAAGCAACACCACTATTGACTAGCTAACAAATATGCTAAAACACCCTCACAAAATCCCATATTCATTATTCCTCCTGGAAATAGCTTGAGTGATATTCATTTGGCCGATTTAAGAGTTTATTTACATGATTTTTGAGTCAAATGATTTTTATTTTGTTAAAAGTATTATGAACAGAGTGGTAAAAGTCATCTAGGACCTATAATGGTAAATGTATATATCAAATAATATTGTTTTACTGGAAAAAAAAATCTATATAGAATAGCTGTGGGCCCAAGAATCTCATTTTTATGTACATAAAGAAGGTCTAACAATTTCTCACCATTTTACTATAGGAAGCATGGTAACTTACACATGTATTTATGTTAACTGGAAGAAATTAAAAATCAACCCATTTATCCAGTTTAAATGCTAACAATGCCCTCATTGGACACCCTTATTATAGTACACCTGAATCCTACTGACACAGTATAAACCTATACGTCCTTGATAAGTGTTTCATATTCAGTCTTCTACACTTCTTGAAAATATAAAAGTGGCTACACATAAGACAAATAAAAGTATCCATTACTCCAGGAATATTCTTAAAGCAATGGTTCCATGTGTGTGGGTCAATCTACTGAGTTTAAATTTTGATTTCACCCATTATTAGGTGTGTCATCTTGGAAAATTCACATGACTTCTTAAAATATCAGCTTCTTAATCTATAAAATTAGGTAAATCTAGTACTTAATTCCTGCATTATTGTAAAGGTTAAATATGGTAGAGTATATAACATTATTAGAACAAATCTAAGTGCATGGAGAACACACAATAAGTAATAATTTCTGAGCTTGTTCAGGCATTGGCTATGCTTTTCTTTCCAGGATCAAGACAATTACCAAATGGGACTCAAAGCTCTGTTATTTTTTAGAGCTAAGAAAAATTCTAGTAGAGATTTGCTGAAAAGATAGTGTCAGAAGCTCATTTTACCATTTTGGTATCATTTCTTTGGCACAGGGAAGTTGATTCTTTCCTCACATGCACCTAACATACCTTGTTTGCCTTTTGAAATTTTATGCTGCTCTTAAACATCAAAAATTATATCACATGAAAATGCTTTCCTGGGAGGGTGTGCTGTTACTGTTGAATCATCTGTCTGTGGTATCATTAGGTACAAAAGCTTTGAAGTAAGACCTAAAGCCAAAATTCTCACAGATGTTGCATGAAAACAGATTTCAAAAAGGATCTCTGTGCTCTTTCACAGGCAGGTAAACATCTGTGAGAGAGAAAAAAGAAAGCAGGAGAGACAGAGAGAAACTCACTTAAAGGCTTAACTTTGAACAAAACAGGCCTTAGGCCTTTTCTTTCAAATTGATGTCTCTATTTATATGACTTCCTGCCCCTCTACTAGGTAACAATTGAAGTCTTACTTTGTAGAGTAATTTACATTGACCTCTTCCTTAGCCCTCAATAGTTCTTTTTAAAGTGAGGTTTGTTTTCCCTAATGAGGATCAGCTGTGAGCAGGGGCAGCCAAAATAAAATAAATTCCCTTTAACAAGCTGTGCCTCTGCTTAGGCTGAAATTTGGAGAAGAGGAGAGGCCAAGAATACGTAAAAGATCTCGAGCCTGCCGGTTAACATTGAAGATCCTATAAATGCAATGTATTTAGACTCACCACATTTTTCTTTATTAAGGAATTATTATATTCCAAACACTAGAGCTACAAAATGAGGATAAACAAAGCCATGAAAAGAATGACTATCTTTGATAGCTCTTGGGCCATAAATTAAACTTTCTCTATTTTTAATAAGTGTACAAAATTTAGATCAAGGTTCACTTTATTAAAATTGTTTGTCTTTTCATTTTATCAACTAGTGGTTTAGAAGTACTCATGCCATCACAAAATGAAGAACAAGAAAACAAAACTACAAATTAGAATGGGTCAATCTATCAGGATTATAGCTTGATCTCTCAAAGCCTAGAGCTTACTAAAACCTCGAAATAATTTCATCAAACAATGTTATAACTGGAGATAAACAGCCCAGTTTTCTTTAAGTTTTCAAGTCTCTTGTCTTCTATTATTAGTTTGTCATATGATTTATTTTTCAAAAAACAAGGATCTATCAAATTGTGCCACTAAATCTCTTCTCTACTTTGATCTTCATTTATGCTTTAAGGCAAAACAGCCTATGTGATGCTCAGCTTTATGGAATGTAGATTCTTTGCTCTTCATGTATAAGCCAAGCTTCCCTCACCTCCAAGCATTCTGGAACTGATTGATGGCAAGCCTACCTCAAAAAGTCTTTTCTTATCCTCAGTAAGAATATAACAATAAATAGGAAGAAATGATGATGCTACTGAAGCCTGTGAGCACAGCTGCTCATTTCATCAGTTCTGCTGTTACCTCTGGCTCAGAGGTTCCATTTTCTCTGCGTCTATGGGATGTGTCAGGACTGCTCTGACAGCAAGCCCCATAGGCACATGGCATAAAGCTTCTTGCTTTTAAAGCCGGCTTTTACTGGCTCACCAGTTGAGTGTAGTAGCAGTTCTAATGATAACTGGGGAGCTAGTAGAATAATCCAAAAAGTGCTGCCCTCAAATTCTGAGTTAATGAAAAGAAAACAAACTTAGAGTAAACACATCATACTCTGAAGATAAAAGAAAACATACTCTTCTAGTTAACACTAATTATACGAATATTATTATCATATTCTTTTTTCTTAAAATCTCATGAGCTTTGGGTCAGAAAAATGTGGGTGGAAGTCCTGACTTTATAACCTATGAGCATTATGACTAGAGAAATTAGAATAATACTATAATGTCCTTGAAATTCTTGAACTCAGCTACAAATCACTTGGTATAATCATATGCTGATTAAGATTTTATGATGTTTAAATAACATAATATGTATTCATGACTAGGATTATGAGAGACACAGAAGTAATCACTCAGCATGGATTTTTTTTGTCTTTAAAAACAAACAAACATTAAAACTCTTTCTCTCTGCCAGGTTAAATATACCTACCTAAAAAGCAGGGGGTTCCCTGACTTCTTTCTCTATTTCTATAGATTTTGGTGTTTTATTGGCCATACTGAATTGAATCATGGCCCCCAAAATATAGGTCCATGCCCTTATATTCAGAATGTCTGAATTATTCCTAGTATGGCAAAAGATGTGATTAAGTTAAGAATCTTGAGAGGAAAAACTTACCTTGGATTAACCAGGAGGGCCCTAAACGCAATCACATTTATCTTCATGAGAGAGAAACAGTTTTGAGACAGACAGAAAAGGAGAAACACAAACACAGAAGGAGGAAGCTGTGTGACCCAGAGAGACTGGAGCAGTATAGCCACAAGCCAAGGAACACGTGGAGTCACCAGAAGTTGGAAGTGGCAAAAATAGATGCTCCGCTCTAGCTTTGGGAGGGAATGTAGTCCTGCCAACACCTTGATTTAGGACTTCTGGCCTCTAAAACTGTGAGACAATAAATTTCTATAGATTTAAGGCACCGGTTTCTGATGTTTTTATAGGAACCACAGGAAACTAATGCATTGCCATTTTATCACTTTGCGCATTCCAAGTGTATCTTGGCAACTTATCGATAGACTGTTACGACCTTGAAAGTGGAAATCACATCTTACTCCTCTTTGTGTAGAATTCAGTACCTCGCCCAAGTCTTTACACTTAGCAAGGTCTAGAACAAAATTCCCAAATGGATTAATAAATGCCACCATCAGTGAGAGAATTATTCTGGACCCAGTTCCTAAATACAATGATTAAGAATACTGATTTGGTGAAAAGTCAGCAAAATTGAACAATTATCTAGATATACCTTTTGGGGAAAGGATAAAATGAAACATGCATTTTAACACTGAAAAGATTTAAAAGTCACATAGTAAATAACTGTGATTGACCTATCTAAGAGATGAACTGACAATGTAAGAGAAAAATTCGTAAAAGGATTTTTGTATATTGTGTTGATTGTACTTCTGGTTTTTAGTCCAAATTGTAATGAGCCTGAAAGTTGTTACTTGCTTCCTCACAACAGGAAAAGTGATGAATAAACTGAAAAGCAGCAACTCTTTTTAGAGTCATCAGGGAGCTAAAGCCACAAGGCAAACTGCTGCCCCTAAACCTGGAGAAATAGGAGAATACAGAGAATCACAGCTTATTGGGAGTATAAACCCAGAAGTGGAACAGAATCCCATCACTGGTGCCAATCCCAGTAGGAACACAAACTGTATTGTGCTAGAGGCTCAGTGTGCACTAGCTTGAGAGTTAAAATCTCCATGTGGCCCTAATCTTTTATACATTTTACCTCTAGGAGTCCCATTAGATTCTTACTGTGAAGAATAGAGGAAAAATTCTCTCATACTTCTAGCAGGGGGAGGGGAAAAGTCACTATTCTGAAATGTGCCCACATGTCCCTGTTCTTAACAAAGTGCACCCTCAAGGGAAACTTTTACCAGAGCCAAACAGTTTGGAATTTATCTAAGCCTAACCTCACTGGCAGAAGAGAAATACCCAACTCCAGCCCTCCAGCTCTTTGAAAGAGAAGAAAATCATAGATGATATGTTTGAATACATGTTCAGGAAGTAGAAATACAATGAAAGAGTAATAACTGTTACAGCTGGTCAGAGAAGTTACTACCCAGAGTGACTGCTTAAGGCATCCTGGCCATTACCCAGTCAATTTGATAAAGAATCCAAGAAAGATTCAACACCAAGACCCAAGATAATTACTGAGGGATGGACTCCAACAATATTACTGAGTTAAAAACAGGAAAGCCTGAAGATCAGGAAACAAGGGATGGGACGTAGTGGAGGAAGTCCTAAGTTGAAGATGAATGGAAGTTCAAGGAAGAAGACTGCTGCATGAGTGGAGAACAACCAGTTCAAAGTGTAACAGAACCATCTGCAAGAAAATATGATGGTTGGGAAAAAGTCTAATTCTAGAAGGAGAATAGATCTCTGGATCATTTGGGGAAAATTTTAAAATAGTTACAGAAAACAAGACAAAGGAAGCACTGAAGTATTTTCTCCAGGAAAACACAGGGGTGTACAGCAAAGACATTCAACTGTGTGCACAACTGGGTCATGCAGTGAACACACTTTACATGTTTTTTTTTCTATATATGTGTATTTATTTGTTAATTTTATTAAGCAAAGAGAAGAAAAGAGCTATTCTTGTTTCATAGGGGTGAATTTGTTTTTTAAAAAATAATATTCATAAAAATACATACTGTAGAGGTTTCAGCTTGATTGATAGTGATTTGCAGATATATCTAATCTACTGAACAATCTCAGAATTTCATAACTTTTACTTGTGAAGAAACATTGTACATAAAACAGCCCTTTGTTAAATTTTGGCCTAGCCAGTTTTTGGTTTTTGCAGCAAAATTATTTGGTTAACGTATTAAAATACAACTATATGGTTTCTTTTTCAATTCTCTTTATCTAATCTTATTCATGTTTTTTTTCCCTTCAGTCTTCTACCTCATTACACTTTCCTCCTTTTATAATCTCATCCCTTTTTAAAATATGGAACTGATTCTCTTCTAAATAATACACAGTGAATATGTGCATAGATGGAAATTAATTGAGAGAGGTACTACTTCTAAAAGAGGGAAAGGAAAATAGGATAACAACATAGAAATGTGCTTCCTGAACTGCCTTTTCTGTAATCTTTCTCTTCCATTATGGCACATCTATTTTTTTTTCCCTCTTTACTGTGTTTGCCTAGATTCTGGATCATTTCAAATCCATTTTTTCTGGCACATTATGTTCCAACATAGTGCCTTTTTTTGTTCTTAAACAGATTACTTATTTCTTATATCTTCTTGGGTCTCACTTTGTTTCTTCCTCTGATGGGGAACAAAACACTTCAAGAAATCCATCACTGTGCTCTTAGAGTGGTTTTCCTTAGGCATTGTTTGAAGTTCTCAGTTTAACATGAAAAAAAAATGATTCATATAAGTTATGCACATTGTTACATAAAAAATGCAAACTAAACATGAATATAGTATATCTTCAGAATTCTCAGCTCAATCATGTAACGTTTATAAAGATATTATATATCAATCTTTCTTGTAAAATATATTGTCTAAGAAGTTCCACATCAATAATAATCAATTTATTACTAATTACTGACAAATAAATACATACCGCTATTCTTTGAGGTCTATATTATTTTTTAAATATTTATTTGGTTGCACCAGTTCTTAGTTGCAGCAGGTAGCCTCCTTAGTTGTGGCAGCTGGGCTCCTTTGTTGCAGCACATAGGCTCCTTAGTTGCAGCAGGAGGGCTTCTTAGTTGTGGCATGTGAACTCTTAGTTGTGGCATGCATGTGGGATCTAGTTCCCTGACCAGGGATTGAACCCGGACCCCCTGCATTGGGAGCATGGAGTCTTATGCACTGCACCACCAGAGAAGCCCCTGAGGCCTGTATTATTACATGCAATTTACATATGAGGAAATAGAGAGTTTAGAGATACGAGTAGTTGCTCTAGATGGCACAGTTCATAAATAAGAAATGGTACTGAAATTTAAACATATAAATATTTAAACCCACACATATTTAAATTCAAATTTGGTGTATATATTAAATATTGATAGATATTGTAAATATTGATAAATATTGGTGGTAATCTATTACATTTCATGATAATTTACATTCTGTAATATTTATTTGATTTTGACCATTTTTTAGCCTCACAATAGGCTGGCTGAAAGGAAATAAAGAAGATATCTTTTCTATTAGAATAAAATTCTCTTTTTTTAATCCATGATATGGAGTTGAAAACTAAAATTCAAAAGATCAATAATGTATACATAATAATGGGTAATATTGGCTTCTTAAATTGTCAAAAGTAAATATGTCAGGATAAGCCCGTGTAAGATTTAATTATAGGCTCAAATAGATCCATCCCTACAAGCAGGGTAAAGCATTTTCACTGACAGACCAGGGAGTCCCTGTTATTGAATGCTGCTCAATACTAAAGAAACAGTCATCAATTTGGTGACTTAAACGTTTAATTTTCTAAAGACACAAGAGTGAACACCCAGTGGAATGAGAATTGTGCATGCAATTACAATTTGTATTGTAGACAACAACCAAACACGGCAAAGTGACATAAAATAAGGTTTGCATGGACTGAGATATTTAACATGCTTTTGACTGAGAATGTCTAACAATGTAAATATATTACTTTTCCCTTGTGGATGTATACGTATAATAAAATTTAATGAAAAATCTCAATGGGTATTATGAAACTTAAATAATTTAAAAATTAGTCTGGAGAGGAAGTTTAGGATCATTTACCATACTTCCCCCTTTTGTGGTCCAAGTCCCCACCATGCCGGCTCTTCTTTACTGGGATTTCCAGTCCATTCACATTTCGACTTCCTTCCATCATCTTCTCATTTCTGTTTCTATATTTTAAATCCCTTGGCTTCTGATTCCAACCTCTCTTTTTCTAGTGCTTGAGAAATTGTTTTGCCTGTTTTTCTTTCACAGCCTCAGCCCAGTTACACTTACTTCTGGACATATTCTTTAAACTGACTTCTCCAGGCCTACGCCAGCTGTAGGATTATAGGGAGAAAATCGAACATCCAGGTGTGTGGCTACACTTGTGAACTGTCTGCCTCGAATTGTTTGGCAAAACCACAGCCTCCTTCTGCTCACTCAACCTCACAATCACTGGGGAAAGATCTAAGTTTTTTAATCCTTCCAGGCCTTCATTCCAAAGCCTCATTTCTCCTTTTTTTTTTTAACATTTTTATTGGAGTATAATTGCTTTACAATGGTATGTTTCTGCTTTTTAAAAAAGTGAATCAGCTATACATACATACATACATATATATATATATATATATATATATATATCCATCCTCCCTCTTCAGTTTCCCTCCCACACTGCCTATCCCAGCCCTCTGGGTAGACACAAAGCACAGAGCTGATGTCCCTGTGCTATGCGGCTGCTTCCCACTAGCTATCTATTTTATATTTGGTAGTGTATATATGTCCATGCCACTCTCTCACTTTGTCCCAGCTTACCACTTCCCCCTCCCCATGTCCTCAAGTCCATTCTCTACATCTGCATCTTTATTTCTGTCCTGCCCTTAGGTTCTTCAGAACAAATTTTTTTTTTTAGATTCCATATATACGTTTTAGCATATGGTATTTGTTTTTCTCTGTCTGACTTACTTCACTCTGTTTGACAGTCTCTAAGTCCACCTACCTCACTACAAATAACTCAATTTTATTTCTTTTTATGGCTGAGTAATATTCCATTATGTATATGTGCCACATCTTCCTTATCCATTCATCTGTTGATGGACACTTAGGTTGCTTCCATGTCCTGGCTATTGTAAATAGAGCTGCAATGAATATTGTGGTACATGAATCTTTTTGAATTATGGTTTTCTCAGCGTATATACCCAGCAGTGGAATTGCTGGGTCGTATGGTAGTTCTATTTTTACTTTTTTAAGGAACCTCCACACTGTTCTCCATAGTGGCTGTATCAATTTACATTCCCACCAACAGTGCAAGAGGGTTCCCTTTTCTCCACACCCTCTCCAGCATTTATTGTTTGTAGATGTTTTGATGATGGCCATTCTGACTGGTGTGAGGTGATACTTCATTGTAGTTTTCATACTTCATTGTAGCATTTCTCTAATGATTAGTGATGTTGAGCATCCTATCATGTGTTTGTTGGCAATCTGTATATCTTCTTTGGAGAAATGTCTATCTAGGTCTTCTACCCAATTTGGACTGGGTTGTTTGATTTCTTGATATTGAGCTGCATGAGCTACTTACACATTTTGGAGATTAATCCTTTGTCAGTTGCTTCATTAGCAAATATTTTCTCCCATTCTGAGTGTTGTCTTTTCATCTTCTTTATGATTTCCTTTGCTGTGGAAAAGCTTTGAAGTTTCATTAGGTCCCATTTGTTTATTTTTGTTTCCATTTCTCTATGAGGTGAGTCAAAAAGGATTTTGCTGTGATTTATGTCATAGAGTGTTCTGTCTATGTTTTCCTCTAAGAGTTTTACAGTGTCTGGCATTGCATTTAGGTCTTTAATCCATTTTGAGTTTATTTTTTGTGTATCGTATTAGGGAGTATTCTAATTTCATTCTTTTACATGTACCTGTCCAGTGTTCCCAGCACCATTTATCAAAGAGACTGTCTTTTCTCCATTGTGTATTCTTGCCTCTTTTATCAAAAATAGGTGACCATATGTGCGTGGGTTTATCTCTGGGCTTTCTATTCTGTTCCATTGATCTTGATTTCTGTTTTTGTGCCAGTACCATACTGTCTTGATTACTGTAGCTTTGTAGTATAGTCTGAAGTCAGGGACCCTGATTCCTCCAGCTCCCTTTTTCTTTCTCAGGATTGCTTTGGCTATTTGGGGTCTTTTGTGTTTCCATACAAATTGTGAAATTTTTTGTTCTAGTTCTGTGGAAAATGACACTGGTCATTTGATAGTGATTGCATTGAATTTGTAGAGTACTTTGGGTAGTATAGTTATTTTCACAATGTTGATTCTTCCAATCCAAGAACATGGTATATGTCTCCATCTGTTTGTATCATCTTTAATTTCTTTCGTCAGTGTTTTATACTTTTTTTTTTTTTTTTTTTTGTGGTATGAGGGCCTCTCACTGTTGTGACCTCTCCCATTGCAGAGCACAGGCACCGGACGTGCAGGCTCAGCGGCCATGGCTCACGGGCCTAGCTGCTCCGCGGCATGTGGTATCTTCCCGAACCAGGGCACGAACCTGTGTCCCCTGCATTGGCAGGAGGACTCTCAACCACTGCGCCACCACGGAAGTCCTCTTATACTTTTTTGTGTACAGGTCTTTTGTCTCCTTACATAGGGTTATTCCTAGGTATTTTATTCTTTTTGTTGCAGTGGTAATTGGGAGTGTTTCCTTAATTTATCTTTCAGATATTTCATCATTAGTGTATAGGAATGCAAGGGATTTCTGTGCATTAATTTTGTATCCTGCTACTTTACCAAATTCATTGATTAGCTCTAGTAGTTTTCTGGTAGCATCTTTAGGATTCTCTATGTATAGTATAATGTCATCTGCAAACAGTGACAGTTTTACTGCTTCTTTTCCGATTTGGATTCCTTTTATTTCTTTTTCTTCTCTGATTGCTCTAGCTAAAACTTCCAAAACTATGTTGAATAATAGTGGTGAGAATGGGCAAACTTGTCTTGTTCCTGATCTTCATGGAAATAGTTTGTTTTTCACCATTGAGCACGATGTTGGCTGTGGGTTTGTCATATATGGCCTTTATTATTTTGAGGTAAGTTCCCTCTATGCCTACTTTCTGGAGAGATTTTATCATAAATGGGTGTTGAATTTTGTCAAAAGCTTTTTCTGCATCTATTGAGATGATCATATGGTTTTTGTTCTTCAATTTGTTAATATGGTTTATCACACTGAGTATATTGAAGAATCCTTGCATTCCTGGGCTAACCCCCACTTGATTATGATGTATGATCCTTTCATATGCTGTTAGATTCTGTTTGCTAGTATTGTGTTGAGGATTTTTGCATCTATGTTCAGCAGTGTTATTGGCCTGTAGTTTTCTTTTTTTGTGAAATATTTGTCTGGTTTTGGTATTAGGGTAACGGTGGCCTTGTAGAATGAGTTCGGGAGTATTCCTCCTTCTGCTATATTTTGGAGCAGTTTGAGAAGAATAGGTGTTAGGTTTTCTCTAAATATTTGATAGAATTCACCTGTGAAGCCATCTGGTCCTGGTCTGTTGTTTGTTGGAAGATTTTTAATCACAGTTTCAATTTCAGTGCTTGAGTTTGGTCTGTTTATATTTTCTATATCTTCCTGGTTCAGTTTTGGAAGGTTGTGCTTTTCTAAGAATTTGTCCATTTCTTCCAGGTTGTCCATTTTATTGGCATATAGTTGCTTATAGTAATCTCTTATGATCCTTTGTATTTCTGCAGTGTCAGTTGTTACTTTACCTTTTTCATTTCTAATTCTTTTGATTTGAGTCTTCTCCCTTTTTTCTTTGATGACTCTGGCTAATGGTTTATCAATTTTGTTTATCTTCTCAAACAACCACCTTTTAGTTTTATTGATCTTGGCTATCATTTCCTTCATTTCTTTTTCATTTATTTCTGATCTGTTCTTTATGATTTCTTTCCTTCTGCTAACTTTGGGGTTTTTTGTTCTTCTTTCTCTAATTGCTTTAGGTGTAAGTTTAGGTTGTTTATTTGAGTTGTTTCTTGTTTCTTGAGGTAGGATTGTATTTCTATAAACTTCCCTCTTAGAACTGCTTTTGCTGCATCCCATAAATTTTGGGTCATTGTGTTTTCATTGTCATTTGTTTCTAGGTATTTTTTTATTTCCTTTTTGATTTCTTCAGTGATCTCTTGGTTATTTTGTAGTGTATTGTTTAGCCCCCCTGTGTTTGTATATTTTAGTTCTTTTTCCTGTAATTCTTATGTAGTCTCATAGCATTGTAGTCAGAAAAGATACTTGATATAATTTCAATTTTCTTAACATATACCAAGGCTTGATTTATGACCCAAGATATGATCTATCCTGGAGCATGTTCCATGAGCACTTGAGAAGAAAGTGTGTTCTGTTGTTTTTGGATGCAATGCCCTATAAATGTCAATTAAGTCCATTTTGTTTAATGTATTTAAATATCAATTAAGTCCATCTTATTTAATATATCATTTAAAGCATGTGTTTCCTTATGTATTTTCATTTTGGATGATCTGTCCATTGGTGAAAGTGGGGTGTTAATGTCCCCTACTATTATTGTGTTACTGTCCATTTCCTCTTTATGGCTGTTAACATTTGCCTTATGTATTGAGGTGCTCCTATGTTGGGTGCATAAATATTTACAATTGCTATATCATCTTCTTGGATTGATCCCTTTATAGCTTTTATTTTAAAGTCTATTTTTTCTGATATGAGAATTGCTACTCCAGCTTTCTTTTGATTTCCATTTTCATGGAATGTCTTTTTCCATCCCCTCACTTTCAGTCTGTATGTGTCCCTAGGTCTGAAGTGGGTCTCTTGTAGACAGCATATATATGGGTCTTGTTTTTGTATATATTCAACCAATCTCTGTCTTTTGGTTGGAGCATTTAATCCATTTACCTTTAAGGTAGTTACTGATATGTATGTTCCTATTACCAGTTTCTTACTTGTTTTGGGTTTGTTATTGTAAGTCTTTTCCTTCTCTTGTGTTTCCTGCCTAGAGAAGTTCCTTTAGCATTTGTTGTAAAGCTGGTTAGGTGGTACTGAATTCTCTTAGTTTTGCTTGTCTGTAATGGTTTTAATTTCTCCGTTGAATCTGAGCGAGATCTTTGCTGAGTAGAGTAATCTTGGTTGTAGGTTTTTCCCTTTCGTCACTTTAAATATGTCCTGTCACTCCCTTCTGGCTTGCAGAGTTTCTGCTGAAAGATCAGCTGTTAACCTTATGGGGATTCCCTTGTGTGTTATTTGTCATTTTTCCCTTGCTGCTTTTAGTAGTTTTTCTTTGTATTTACTTTTTGATAGTTTGATTAATATGTATCTTGGCATGGTTCTCCTTGGATTTATCCTGTATGGGACTCTCTGTGATTCCTGGACTTGATTGACTAATTCCATTCCCATATTAGGGAAATTTTCAACTATAATCTCTTCAAATATTTTCTCAGTCCCTTTCTTTTTCTCTTCCTCTTCTGGGACCCCTATAATTCAAATGTTGGTGCATTTAATGTTGTCCCAGAGGTCTCTGAGACTGTCCTCAATTCTTTTCATTCTTTTTTCTTTATTCTGCTCTGCAGTAGTTATTTCCATTATTTTATCTTCCAGGTCACTTATCCATTCTGCCTCAGTTATTCTACTATTGCTTCCTTGTAGAGAATTTTTAATTTCATTTTTTGTGTTGTTCATCATTGTTTGTTTGCTCTTTAGTTCTTCTAGGTCTTTGTTAAATGTTTCTTGTATTTTCTCCATTCTATTTCTAAGATTTTGGATCATCTTTACTATCATTACTCTGAATTCGTTTACAGCTAGACTGTTTATTTCCTCTTCATTTATTTGGTCTCATGGGTTTTTACCTTGCTCCTTCATCTGCTGTGTGTTTCTCTGTCTTCTTATTTTGCTTAACTTATTATGTTTGGGGTCTCCTTTTTGCAGGCTGCAGGTTTGTAGTTCCCATTGTTTTTGGTGTCTGCTCCCAGTACCTAAGGGTGGTTCAGTGGGTTGTGTAGGCTTCCTGGTGGAAGGGACTGGTGCCTGTATTCTGGTGGATGAGTCTGGATCTTGTGTTTCTGGTGGGCAGGACTGCATCCAGTGGTGTGTTTTGGTGTGTTTGTGACCTTATTATGATTTTAGGCAGCCTCTCTGCTAATGGTTGGGGTTGTGTTCCTGTCTTGCTAGTTGTTTGTCATAGGGTGTCCAGCACTGTAGTTTGCTGATCGTTGAGTGGAGCTGGGTCTTAGCATTGAGATGGTGATCTCTGGGAGAGCTTTCACTCTTTGATATTATGTGGAGCTAGGAGGTCTCTGGTGGACCAAGGTCCTGAACTTGGCTGTCTCAACTCAGAGCACAGGCCTGATACCTGGCCATAGCATGAAGACCCTGTAAGCCACACAGCTCAGAAAATAAGGGAGAAAGAAAGTGAGAAAGAAAGAAAGAAAGAAAGAAAGAAAGAAAGAAAGAAAGGAGGAAAGAAAGAAAGAAGGAAAGAAGGAAAGGAGAAAAGAAAGGAGGAAAGAAAGAAAGAGAAAAGGAAGGATGGAAGGAAGGAAAGAAGGAAGTAAAGTTACTAAAATAAAAATTAAAATAATTAAAAAGTAATTAAAAAAAGAAAAAGAATGCGGAGAGCAACCAAATGAAAACACATATCCACCAATGATAACAATTGCTAAAAACCATACTATAAACAAAAGAAAAAGGAAAAGAAAATAAAACGGACAGGCAGAACTCCAGGATAAATGGTAAAATCAAAGCTATACAGACAAAATCACAGAAAGAAGCATACACATGCACAATCAAAAAGAGAAAAAGATAAAAAATATATATCTATTTTAAAAAAACGGAAGAGAGCAACCAAATCAATAAACAAATCTACCAATGATAATAAACTCTAAATACTAAACTGAGATAAACATAAGACTAGAAACATAGATGCAGAAAGCAAACTCCAGGTCTACAGTTCTTCCAAAGTCCACATCCTATTTTGGGATGATTCCTTGTCTATTCAGGTATTCCAGAGATGCTGGGTACATCAAGTTGACTGTGGAGATTTAATCTGCTGCTCCTGAGGTTGCTGGGAGAGATTTCCCTTTCTCTACTTTGTTCTCACAGCTCCTGGGGTTCAGCTTTGGATTTGGCCCTGCCTCTGCATTTAGGTTGCCTGAGGGCGTCTGTTCTTCGCTTAGACAGGATGGGTTAAAGCAGCAGCTGATTAAGGGGCTCTGGCTCACTCAGGCCATGGGGAGGGAGGGGTGCGGAATGCAGGGCGAGCCTGCAGCGGCAGAGGCCGGCATAACGGCATAACGTTGCAACAGCTTGAGGTGCACCGTTTGTTCTCCCAGAGTAGTTGTCCCTGGATCATGAGCCCCTGGCACTGGCAGGCTGCACAGGCTCCCGGGAGGGAAGGTGTGGATAGTGACCTGTGCTTGCACACAGGATTCTTGGTGGCTGCAGCAGCAGCCTTAGCATTTCATGCCCGTCTCTCGGGTCCACGCTGATAACTGCAGATCATGCCCGTCTCGAGCTCGTTTAGGCGGTGCTCTGAATCCCCTCTCTTCATGCACCCTGAAACAATGGTCTCTTGCCTCTTTGCCAGGTCCAGACTTTTTCCTGGACGCCGTCCCAGCTAGCTGTGTGGCACTAGCCCCCTTCAGGCTGTGTCCACGCAGCCAACCCCAGTCTTTTCCTTGGGATCTGACCTCCGAAGCCCAAGCCTCAGCTCCCAGCCCCCACCTGCCCAGGCGGGTGAGCAGACAAGCTTCTCGGGCTGGTGAGTGCTAGTTGACACTGATCCTCTGTGCGGGAATCTCGCCGCTTTGCCCTCCTCACCCCTGTTGCTCTGCTCTCCTCCGTGGCTCCAAAGCTTCCCCCCCCCCACGACCCCCCATCTCCACCAGTGAAGGGGCTTCCTAGTGTGTGGAAACCTTTCCTCCTTCACAGCTTCCTCCCACTGCTGCAGGTCCTGTCCCTATTCTTTTGTCTCTGTTTTTTTCTGTTGCCCTACCCAGGTACGTGGGGAGTTTCTTGTCTTTTGGGAGGTCTGAAGTCTTCTGCCAGCATTCAGTAAGTGTTCTGTAGGAGTTGTGCCACATGTAGATGTATTTCTGATGTATTTGTGGGGTGGAAGGTGATCTCCACATCTTACTCCACCGTCTTGAATTTCTCTCATTTCCCCTTTACTTCAAGGTGACAAGATTATTCCACCTACTTCACACAGAAAAATAGAATACATTAGGAGATAACCTCTTTAAACTCATCGCACTAAATTTCCAAATAGGAACTAAATAATTTTAGGAACTAACTAACTAAATCCCACATAGGAATCATAATTTTTACACCTCTCCCATAATTACACATTGAAGGCCATCTTCTCTAGTAATGCCCTGAATGAGGTAGTATTTTCAGGAAGCTCATACTATCCATTACTTACTATCTTACATGAATTGCCTAACCCTGCCTGTCTGCTACATACTTTCAACAGCTTTTAAAAATTCTCTTCATGTATCTCTCACAAAGAACATGTTTTTTCAAAAAACCCTCAGAATATATATGGTGACCGTCTGTACTCTCTGTGCAACTCTTCTCTAAGTCTACAATTCTCTCAAAATAAAAAGTTGAAGAGAATTTTACCTCCTCTTATCAATATTGTCCTAATTCTCCATACTTTTTCATAGACAAACTTTGTGAAGTTTTTTTCTCAACTCCTTTAATTTCCAAACTATTCTGGATTTTATGGTTAATGCCCCAGGGACCACACCAGGGATTTCCATCCAGTAAATCTAATCAGCAATTTTATTTATTTTTTTAAGCTTTCATTATAAAACAAAATACAGATACAGAAAATTTTCTGTACAGAAGCTACAAAACATTACTGTTGATATATTACTAGTCAACCATTATTTATTTATTTATTTTTTAACATCTTTATTGGAGTATAATTGCTTTACAATGGTATGTTACTTTCTGCTTTATAACTATAATTATAATTGACAATTTTCATTGATTTTTTTTCCTGATTTAACTAAACATCTTGATGCAGTGAAGTTTTGTTCAAATATGAAAAACCATTGTTTCCTTAAATGTGTTTGTAATTTTTATGCCCCTCCCACTGTTTTTCTTGGTCTCCAGTTATATGTATGTTATACTGCTTCATATTTTCCCACAGATCAGTTAGGCGATTTTTTTTTTTTTTGGCCTTTCAAGGCTTCAATTAAAATAGTTTTTTTGTTATCTCTCTTTACTAATCATTTTTTCTACCATTCAATCATATAAAAATGACATCCCATTAAAAATTCAATTTACTTATTTTATTTTTTATCACTCTTAATTTCTTCTGGTTCTTTTAATTTCTTCCATTTCTCTCTTCATTATGTCCCTGATTTTCTTCACATCCTTATGTATATGGAGTATGGTTAAGATGCTATTTTAAAGTCTTTCTCTGCTAATTCCATCATTTATGCTATTTCTATTCACTGATTTTTACCTTGGTTATGTGTCACATTTCCCTGCTTCATGCATGATTAGTAATTTTTTATTGGCTATCAAACAATTTATATGACTGATTATGGGATTTTGTTGTATCGTCAAAGAGTTGTAGACTTCTTTTCTGATTGGCTGTTAACTTATTTACAAAACAGATTGATTGTCTGAAGGCTTGCTTCTAAGAACTTTTCTTCCAAGTCTAGAGTACCCTTTACCTTTGAGCTAATATACTCCACCTCTAAGGTGTGGTACTTAATAGATTCACTATTGAATGCCCTGTTTATTTCATAAGATCTTTCTGCTCTAGATCCTGGGAACTCAAAACAATTTCTTGCTTTGTGTGATATCTAGATTTAAATTCTCACTTGCTGAAAATTGTCCTTCCTGGCTTCTGTGACTCACCTTATACATCTTCAGATAAATACTCAGCTGAAGATTCAAGAAGACTTCCATAAAGACTTTGGGAACTCTTTCCCTTCCTATCTTCCTTCATTTGAATACCCTTCTTTGCAAATTTTAGCAACTTCTCTTCCTCAAATTTTGATCTCTGTTACTGGAACTCAACCAAATTTTAGGGCTGTATGTTTATTGTTTAGTAAGTTCTTTATATGCGTGTGATTTATTCAAACTACAACTTGGCTGATTGCCATAAATAAATATGTAGTCTTCTTTATGATATTCTTTGCTATGGTATAAAACAAATTTTAATCATTACATTTTAATATTTTCTTATCAATTTATACTTACATTGCATAATGATCAAATATTTTAAGTGCTTTTAAGAAACATTATCTTAGTTTTTCATAAGTTAGTGTTTTCTGAGCTTTTTAAACAATATTTTTCAGTTTTAACTGACTTTTTTGGCATGGGTCGATACACCCTCCTGCTAAGAGACACAGACTAAATAATAACAATGAGGGATATGCTAATGATTATAAAAATTATGATAGTGATAATAATAACAATGTTTAAAAATATTATACAACTATTTTATAAATTTTTTAGATTTTGGAAAAACGTTCATATTTCAAGTTTTCCATAAATTTCATAAATTGAAATTTTAGAAATGGAAAATGATTACTAAATTATTCTTATTGGATAACTTTACCCTCCCAAATTTGAGAGTCACATAAATTTTGTAATTGTATTTATTATATTTATTTAAAAGCATTTCTAATCTCTTCTATCTTTATCTTTCATTGTTAGATCTTTTATATAATAACTTCTTCACATCTGGAATTTATATTTATGATTTTCATGGTTGGGAGGGGTATTTCTGTGAGATTTTTGTAAAAAGAAACTTCAAATGTACATTTGAAAATATCTTTTAATTGCATCCACACGTGAATACCTGATGAATAATGTAGTTTTTTTCATCTTATTATTTTCCATTTATTCACAGTTGATGTCCATTTTTATGGAGAGCATCTTGTAGAAATCCTCAGTGTTGCTTCAGTCTCTTTCTCCTTATTAATCTGCTTAGCTTGTTTAGTTTTTTTCATTACTCTTAAACAATTTTTTCCTTTTATTTATTTATTTTACATCTTTATTGGAGTATAATAGCTTTACAATGGTGTGTTAGTTTCTGCTTTATAAAAAAGTGAATCACTTATACATATACATATGTTCCCATATCTCTTCCCTCTTGCGTCTCCCTCCCTCTCATCTTCCCTATCCCACCCATCTAGGTGGTCACAAAGCACCAAGCTGATCTCCCTGTGCTCTGTGGCTGCTTCCTACTAGCTATCTATTTTACGTTTGGTAGTGTATATATGTCCATGTCACTCTCTCACTTTGTCACAGCTCACCCTTCCCCCTCCCCACATCCTCAAGTCCATTCTCTAGTAGGTCTGTGTCTTTATTCCTGTCTTACCCCTAGGTTCTTCATGAGATTTTTTTTTCTTAAATTCCATATATATGTGTTAGCATATGGTATTTGTCTTTCTCTTTCTGACTTACTTCACTCTGTATGACAGACTCTAGGTCCATCCACCTCACCACAAATAACTCAGTTTCGTTTCTTTTTAATGGCTGAGTAATATTCCATTGTATATATGTGCCACATCATCTTTATCCATTCATCCGATGATGGACACTTAGGTTGCTTCCATCTCCTGGCTATTGTAAATAGAGCTGCAATGAACATTTTGGTACATGACTCTTTTTGAATTTTGGTTTTCTCAGGGTATATTCCCAGTAGTGGGATTGCTGGGTCGTATGGTAGTTCTATTTGTAGTTTTTTAAGGAATCTCCATACTGTTCTCCTTCGTGGCTGTACCAATTCACCTTCCCACCAGCAGTGCAAGAGGGTTCCCTTTTCTCCCCACCCTCTCCAGCATTTATTGTTTCTAGATATTTTGATGATGGCCATTCTGACTGGTACAAGATGATATCTCATTGTAGTTTTGATTTGCATTTCTCTAGTGATTAATGATGTTGAGCATTCTTTCATGTGTTTGTTGGAAATCTGTATATCTTCTTTGGAGAAAAGTCTATTTAGGTCTTCTGCCCGTTTTTGGATTGGGTTGTTTATTTTTTTGTCATTGAGCTGCCTGAGCTGCGTGTAAATTTTGGAGATTAATCCTTTGTCAGTTTTTTCATTTGCAAATATTTTCTCCCATTCTGAGCGTTGTCTTTTGGTCTTGTTTATGGTTTCCTTTGCTGTACAGAAGCTTTGAAGTTTCATGAGGTCCCATTTGTTTATTTTTCTTTTTATTTCCATTTCTCTAGGAGGTGGGTCAGAAAGGATCTTGCTGTGATTTATGTCATAGAGTGTTCTGCCTATGTTTTCCTCTAAGAGTTTCAAAGTTTCTGGCCTTACATTTAGATCTTTAATCCATTTTGAGTTCATTTTTGTGTATGGTGTTAGGGAGTGTTCTAATCTCACACTTTTGTATATACCTGTCCAGTTTTCCCAACACCACTTATTGAAGAGGCTGTCCTTTCTCCACTGTACATTCCTGCCTCCTTTATCAAAGATAAGGTGACCATATGTGTGTGGGTTTATCTCTGGGCTTTCTATCCTGTTCCATTGATCTATCTTTCTGTTTTTGTGCCAGTACCATACCGTCTTGATAACTGTAGCTTTGTAGTATAGTCTGAAGTCAGGGAGCCTGATTCCTCCAGTTCCTTTTTTCGTTCTCAAGATTGCTTTGGCTCTTCGGGGTCTTTTGTGTTTCCATACAAATTGCAAAATTTTTTGTTCTAGTTCTGTGAAGAATGCCAGTGGTAGTTTGATAGGGATTGCATTGAATCTATAGATTGCTTTGGGTAGTAGAGTCATTTTCACAATGTTGATTCTTCCAATCCAAGAACATGGTATATCTCTCCATCTATTTGTATCATCTTTAATTTCTTTCATCAGTGTCTTATAATTTTCTGCATACAGGTCTTTTGTCTCCTTAGGTAGGTTTATTCCTAGATATTTTCTTCTTTTTGTTGCAATGGTAAATGGGAGTGTTTTCTTGATTTCACTTTCAGATTTTTCATCATTAGTGTATAGGAATGCCAGAGATTTCTGTGTATTAATTTTGTATCCTGCTACTTTACCAAATTCATTGATTAGCTCTAGTAGTTTTCTGGTAGCATCTTTAGGATTCTCTATGTATAGTATCAAGTCATCTGCAAACAGTGACAGCTTTACTTCTTCTTTTCCGATTTGGATTCCTTTTATTTCCTTTTCTTCTTTGATTGCTGTGGCTAAAACTTCCAAAACTATCTTGAATAAGAGTGGTGAGAGTGGGCAGCCTTGTCTTGTTCCTGATCTTAGTGGAAATGCTTTCAGTTTTTCACCATTGAGGATGATGTTGGCTATGGGTTTGTCATATATGGCCTTTATTATGTTGAGGAAAGTTCCCTCTATGCCTACTTTCTGGAGGGTGTTTATCATAAATGCGTGTTGAATTTTGTCAAAAGCTTTCTCTGCATCTACTGAGATGACCATATGCTTTTTCTCCTTCAATTTCTTAATATGGTGTATCACATTGATTGATTTGCATATATTGAAGAATCCTTGCATTCCTTGAATAAACCCCACTTGATCATGGTGTATGATCCTTTTAATTTGCTGTTGGATTCTGTTTGCTAGTATTTTGTTGAGGATTTTTGCATCTATGTTCATCAGTGATATTGGCCTGTAGTTTTCTTTCTTTGTGACATCCTTGTCTGGTTTTGGTATCAAGGTGATGGTGGCCTCGTAGAATGAGTTTGGGAGTGTTTCTCCCTCTGCTATATTTTGGAAGAGTTTGAGAAGGATAGGTGTTAGCTCTTCTCTAAATGTTTGACAGAATTCGCCTGTGAAGCCATCTGGTCCTGGGCTTTTGTTTGTTGGAAGACTTTTAATCACAGTTTCAATTTCAGTGCTTGTGATTGGTCTGTTCATATTTTCTATTTCTTCCTGATTCAGCCTCAGCACACTGTGCATTTCAAAGAATTTGTTCATTTCTTCCAGGTTGTCCATTTTATTGGCATAGAGTTGCTTGTATTAATCCCTCATGATCTTTTGTGTTTCTGCAGTGTCAGTTGTTACTTCTCCTTTTTCATTTCTAATCTATTGATTTGAGTCTTCTCCCTTTTTTCTTGATGAGTGTGGCTAATGGTTTATCAATTTTGTTTATCTTTCAAAGAACCAGCTTTTGTTTTATTGATCTTTGCTATTGTTTTCTTTGTTTCTATTTCATTTATATCTGCTCTGATCTTTATGATTTCTTTCCTTCTGCTAACGTTGGCTGTTTTTTTTCTTCTTTGTCTTATTGCTTTAGGTGCAAGGTTCGGTAGTTTCTTCGAGATGTTTCCTGTTTCTTAAGGTAGTATTGTATTGCTATACACTTCCCTCTTAGAACTGCTTCTGCTGCCTCCCTTAGGTTTTGGGTCATAGTGTCTCCATTGTCATTTGTTTCTTGGTATTTTTTTGTTTCCTCTTTGATTTCTTCAGTGATCAATTCATTATTAAGTAGTGTATTGTTTAGCCTCCATGTGTTTGTATTTTTTACAGATCTTTTCCTGTAATTGATATCTAGTCTCATAGCATTGTGGTTGGAAAAGGTACTTGATACAATTTCAATTTTCTTAAATTTACCAAGGCTTGATTTGTGACCCAAGATATAATCTATCCTGGAGAATATTCCATGAGCACTTGAGAAAAATGTGTAATCTGTTGTTTTTGGATGGAATGTCCTATAAATATCAATTAAGTCCATTTTGTTTAATGTATCATTTAAAGCTTGTGTTTCCTTATTTATTTTCATTTTGGATGATCTGTCCATTGGTGAAAGTGGGGTGTTAATTCCCCTACTATGAATGTGTTACTGTCGATTTCCCCTTTTATGGCTGTTAGTATTTGCCTTATGTATTGAGGTGCTCCTATGTTGGGTGCATAAATATTTACAATTGATATATCTTTTTCTAGATTGATCCCTTGATCATTATGTAGTGTTCTTCTTTGTCTCTTTTATTAGTCTTTATTTTAAAGTCTATTTGGTCTGATATGAGAATTGCTATTCCATCTTTCTTTTGGTTTCCATTTGCATGGAATATCTTTTTCCATCCCCTCACTTTCAGTCTGTATGTGTCCCTAGGTATGAAGTGGGTCTCTTGTAGACAGCATATATATGAGTCTTGTTTTTGTATCCATTCAGCCAGTCTGTGTCTTTTGGTGGGAGCATTTAATCCATTTACATTTAAGATAATTATCAATATCTATGTTCCTATTCCTATTTTCTTAATTGTTTTGGGCTTGTTATTGCAGGTGTTTTCCTTCTCTTGTGTTTCTTGCCTAGAGAAGCTCCTGTAGCATTTGTTGTAAAGCTGGTTTGGTGGTGCTGAACTCTCTCAGCTTTTGCTTGTCTGTAAAGGTTTTAATTTCTCCATAAAATCTGAATGAGATCCTTGCTGGGTACAGTAATCTTGGTTTTAGGTTTTTCTCCTTCATCACTTTAAATATGTCCTGCCTGTCGCTTCTGGCTTGCAGAGTTTCTGCTGAAAGATCAGCTGTTAACCTTATGGGGATTCCCTTGTGTGTTATTTGTTGTTTTTCCCTTGCTGCTTTTAATATGTTTTCTTTGTATTTAATTTTTGACAGTTTGATTAATATGTGTCTTGGCATGTTTCTCCTTGGATTTATCCTGTATGGGATTCTCTGTGCTTCCTGGGCTTGGTTAACTATTTCCTTTCCCATATTAGGGAAGTTTTCAACTATAATCTCTTCAAATATTTTCTCAGTCCCTTTCTTTTTCTCTTCTTCCTCTGCGACCTCTATAATTCGAATGTTGGTGCGTTTAATGTTGTCCCAGAGGTCTCTGAGACTGTCCTCAGTTCTTTTCATTTTTTTTTTCTTTATTCTGCTCTGCAGTAGTTATTTCCACTATTTTATCTTCCAGGTCACTTATCCGTTCTTCTGCCTCAGTTATTCTAATATTGATCCTTTCTAGCGTATTTTTAATTTCATTTATTGTGGTGTTCATCGTTGCTTGTTTCCTCTTTATTTCTTCTGGGTTCTTGTTAAATGTTTCTTGCATTT
Source organism: Lagenorhynchus albirostris (assembly GCF_949774975.1). NCBI lineage: Eukaryota > Metazoa > Chordata > Mammalia > Artiodactyla > Delphinidae > Lagenorhynchus > Lagenorhynchus albirostris. The sequence goes on along the minus strand of NC_083097.1, from coordinate 24,281,950 downwards.
TGTCTATTTCCAATATTTTGGATCATCTTTACTATCATTATTCTGAATTCTTGTTCAGGTAGACTGCCTATTTTCTCTTCATTTGTTAGGTCTGGTGGGGTTTTATCTTGCTCCTTTATCTGCTGTGTGTTTTTCTGTCTTCTCATTTTGCTTATCTTACTGTGTTTGGGGTCTCCTTTTCACAGGCTGCAGGTTCATAGTTCCCATTGTGTTTGGTGTCTGTCCCCAGTGGCTAAAATTGGTTCAGTAGGATGTGTAGGCTCCTGGTGGAGGGAACTAGTGCCTTTGTTTTGGTGGCTGAGGCTGGATCTTGTCTCTCTGGTGGGCAGGGGCACGTCTGGTGGTGTGTTTTGGGGTGTCTGTGGATTTATTATGATTTTAGAAAGCCTCTCTGCTAATCGGTGGTGTTATGTTCCTGTCTTGCTAGTTGTTTGGCATAGGGTGTTCAGCACTGTAGCTCGCTGGTCGTTGAGTGAAGCTGGATGTTGGTGGTGAGATGGAGATCTCTGGGAGATTGTCGCCATTTGATATTACGTGGAGCTGTGAGGTCTCTTGTGGACCAGTGTCCTGAAGTTGGCTCTCCCACATCAGAGGCACAGCACTCACTCCTGGCTGTAGCACCAAGAGCGTTTCATCCACATGGCTCAGAATAAAAGGGGGAAAAATTAGAAAGAAAAAAGAAACAAAGAGGATAAAGTAAAATAACGTAAGATAAAATAAAATGAAGTTATTAAAATAAAAACTAATTATTAAGAAAAAAAATTTTTTTAGTAAAACAAAAACAAACAAACAAAAATGGACAGCAGAACCCTAGGGCAAATGGTGAAAGCAAAGCTCTACAGACAAAATCTCACACAGAAGCATCCACATACACACTCACAAAAAGAAGAAAAGGGGAAAAAATAATAAATCTTGCTCTCCAAGTCCACCTTCTCAATTTGGGATGATTCATAGTCTATTTAGGTATTCTACCAATGCAGGGTACATCAAGTTGATTGTGGAGATTTAATCCACTGCTTCTGAGGCTGCTGGGAGATATTTCCCTTTCTCTTCTTTGTTTGCACAGCTCCCAGGGCTCAGCTTTGGATTTGGGCCCGCCCCTGCCTGTAGGTCGGAGGAGGGCATCTGTTCTTTGCTCAGACAGGACGGGGTTAAAGGAGCAGCTGATTCAGGGGCTCTGGCTCACTCAGGCCAGGGGGAGGGAGGGGCACAGTATGTGGGGCGAGTCTGTGGTGGCAGAGGCCAGTGGGATGTTGCGCCAGCCTGAGGCGCGCTGTGACTTCTCCTGGGGAATTGTCCTTGGATCCCGGGACCCTGGCAGTGGCTTGCTGCACAGGCTCCCTGGAAGGGAGGTGTGTAGAGTGACCTGTGCTCACACACAGGCTTCTTGGTGGTGGCAGCAGCAACCTTAGCGTCTCATGCCCCTCTCTTGGGTCTGCGCTGTTAGCCACGGTTCGCGCCCATCTCTGGAGCTCCTTTAAGCAGCGCTCTTAATCCCCTCTCCTCGCCCACCAGGAAACAAAGAGGGAAGAAAAAGTCTCTTGCCTCTTCGGCAAGTCCAGACTTTTCCCCAGACTCCCTCCCAGCTAGCCTTGGTGCACTAACCCCTTTAGGCTGTGTTCACGCCGCCAGTCGTCTCCCTGCGATCCAACCAAGGCCTGAGCCCTTAAACATTTTTAAAACTAGAATATATCTAGGTTTTAATAACTTTTCACCAAATTCTTGTCTACAGCTAATCATGAGACTTAATTTTTTCTTTTATCCTTGTTTTTGTTCTCTGTCAGCTCTGTTTATTCCAAGTGTAGTTCTGATTATATCTAAGTGGGATCTCATATATACTTCACCATGTTCAAGTATCACAATTGTTGAACAGGCAATCAAACTTAAAAGAAGCAATAGGTTTTTAATATAATACTTTGTTTATGTGGCTTGTAAAAAGAAACTGACAGAAAATACAGCATGCTCATCATCTTCATCTCATCACTTGACCCTGGAGCTACCTGTGTGTATAGGTTTCTTTACTCTTCATTAAAATGGGGCACATGCCTCTGCTGACATGAGAGTTAAGGTGTATGCAGATCACCTTGACACACAAAAACCACAGTCTAAGTTTCCAACAGATTATTTTTTATGAGGTTTTAACATGCACACATTGTATGGCCTCATGCCCGCTCAACAGTAACCCATGGCCAGATGCATTTCTATAGATCAGGGATTTTACAGCAAGCAAGGCAGTTTTGATATTTCATATTTATCTTAATTTTTAAATTTCCAAACAAACATTATTTTGAAAAGATTATTGTGAAAAACAGACCCAGATGTTATGTCCCAGGTAGTTCTAGGTCAAGTCAAACCTGATTTCATTCCATTACTTTCAGATGTTATTTTCTCCCACTTCATACTTCTCTTTTTACTGCTATGGTGAAATTTATTAATTTTGTATAATGTTACCATCTTCATAAACCCTTTGGATATATTCCATCTTTATGCTTCTTGCTCTAATTTCATGGCTGTAGTGTCTTAAATCATGTTGAGAACCCACATTTTTTTTCAATAATTGTCCCATCTCATTGTAAACTATCTTTAAGGACTTATTCTCATTCACCCTTTAATTGTAGTATTTTTTAATTATATGCTTATCCAGTTGTCTGCACTTTTACAGATCCAGGTTTATTTTTTCTTTGGTGGAAATTGATATAAAACATCCCTTGACTCTTTCAGATAATTAGAAAGGAAAAGAAGGATTTAAATTAACTATAGTTTTCTTTCATGGGTTTATAGATTTATATATCTGAGAGAAATATATGCAGAACCAAATCTTAAAGCAGGGCACATAAAGTCCTTTATAAAATTTATTGAACTCAAAAAAGTTATAACACATACCTGGAACTAACTGCTAAAAAATCTACTATATAACATAAACATACCTCCTTTTTATTGAAATATAGTTGATATACTTTATTATATATAGCTTTAGATGTACAGCACAGTGATCCAATATTTTTATAGATTATACTCCTTTTAATGTTATCATAAAATATTGGCTATTTTCCCTGTGATACCTTGTATCTCATTTATTTTATACTTAACAGTTTGTACCTCTTAAACTCCTACCCCTATCTTGTCCCCTCCAACCTTCCCTCTGCCCACTGGTAACCACTAATTTATTCTCTATACCTGTAAATTTATTTCTGTTTGTTTATACTCATTCATTGGTTTCATTTTTTGTAGATTCTACATACAAGTGATAACAGTATTTGTCTTTCTCTGCTGTCTTAATTCACTAAGCATAATACCCTCCAAGTCCATGCATGTTGTTGCAAACAGCAAATTTTATTTATGGTTATTATTCCATACTGTGTGTGTGTGTGTGTCTATCACTTCTTATTTATCCAATCATCTGTTAATGGACACTTAAGTTGCTTCCATATCTTGGTTATTGTAAATAATGCTGCTGTGAACATTAGGGTGAATGTAACTTTTCAAATTAGTGTTTTTATTATCTTTGGATATATACCTAGGAGTGGAATTTCTGGTCACATGGTAGTTCTATTGTTAGTGTTTCGAGGAAACTCCAAACTGTTTTCATAGTGGCTGTACCAATTTACATGCCCACCAAAAGGGTACAAGGGTACCCTTTCCTCCACATCCTCACCAATATTTGCTATTTCTAGACTTTTTGATGATAGCCATTCTGACAGGTGTGAGGTGATACCTTATTGTGGTTTACAATTGCATTTCTCTGCTGATTAGCAATGTTGAGCATCTTTTCATGTACCTGCTGCCACCTGTATGTAGTCTTTGGAAAAATATCTGTTCAGGTCTTCTGCCCATTTCTTAGTTGGCTTTTTTTGTTGTTGTTGTTATTGACTTGTGTGTAGTATTTATATATTTTTGATATTAACTCGTTATCAGTCATATTACTTGCAAATACTTTCTCCTATTCAGTAGTTTGTCTTTTTGTTTTGTTGATGTTTTCCTATGCTTTTAAGTTTAATTAGTTCCCAATTGATTATTTTTACTTTAGTTTCCTTTGTTCCAGAAGACAGATTCAGAAAAATATTGCTACAATTTATGTCAAAAGTGTTCTGCCTACGTTTTCTTCTCGGAGTTTTATGGTGTCTGGTCTTAGATTTACGTTTTTAATCCGTTTTGAGTTTATTTTTGTACATGGTGTGAAAAAATATTCTAATTTCTTTCTTTTCCATGTAGCTGTCCGGTTTTCCCAGCACCACTTATTGAAGAGACTGTCTTTCCCCATTGTATATTTTTGCCTCCTTTGTCATAAATTAACTGACCAGAAGTGCATGGGTTTATTTCTTGGCTCTCTATTCTGTTCCCTTGATTTACTTGCCTATTTTTGTGCTAGTATCATGCTGCTTTGATTACTGTAGCTTTGTAATATAGTCTGAAGTCAGGGAGCATGGCCACTTGAGCTTTGTACATTTTTCTCAAAATTCGTTTGGCAATTTGGGGTCTTTTGTGGTTCCATATAAGTTTTAGGATTATTTGGTCTAGTTTGGTGAAAAATGTCATGGGTATTTTGATAGGGATAGCATTAAATCTGTAGACTGTGTTGGGTAATATGGACATTTTAACAATATTAATTCATGCAGTCCATGAACAAGGTATCTCTTTCCATTTCTTTACATCATCTGTCATTTCGTTTATCAGTATTTATTAGTTTACAGAGTATAGGTCTTTTCTCTCCTTGGTTAAGTTTATTCCCATGTATTTTTTTTTTGATGTGATTTTAAATGAGATTGTTTTTTCTGTATCCTCCTGATTGTTCATTATTAATGTATGGAAAAGCAAAAGATTCTTATGTATTAATCTTATATTCTGTAACTTTACTGAATTCATTTATTACTTCTAATAATTTTTGAGTAGAGACTTTATGGTTTTCTATATACAGTATCATGTCATCTGCAATTAGTGAGTTTTACTTCTTTCCTTCTAATATGGATGCTTTTTATCTCTTTTTCTTTTTTGATTGCTGTGGCTAGGACTTCCAATACTGTATTAAATAGAAGTGTCAAGAGTGGGCATCCTTGTCTTACTCCTGATTTTAGAAAAACACTTTCAGCTTTTCCCCATTGAGTATGATATTAGCTGTGGGATTGTCATAAATGGCCTTTATTCTGTTGAGATATGTTTCCTCTGTAGCAACTTTGATGAGAGTTTTTATCATGGGTGGGTGGGAGGTAGAGCTGGAGATGAAAGGTCTAGACCCAGAGCCAGATGTGAGCCTGGATTTCTCCTATACTTAGTGGCCATCAGTCACCTATCAGGGATGGGTGCAGGTCCCAAGTTGCTGGAGCAGAAGCCCTGAGGGTCAGGTCCAAGCTGGCTCCATTCCCTCAAAGTGTGTACTCTCCCTGGCAACAGCACCTTTGCCCAGAAGCAGCACTGAAGCAAGAGGGGCTGGAGTGGGTACCTGGTGCAAGCCCGGGCACATACTGGGCTAGTTCCAGCTCACCATTCAGAGCTCCAGATAGCTCCCAATCCACCATCTCTGCGAGTGTCACCAATGGCTGCCCTTGCCCTTTCAGATGCAGTGCCATGTCCAAGGAGGTTCTGTGCCCCCAAGTGGGCACTCCTCCATAATGGCAGCATTTGCCCTAGTGGGGAGCTGTGCTGGAGCTAAAGGGGGCAGAACTGGCACTCAGCATGGATAGAGCACATGCTGGGATGATCCTGGCACATCAGTGAGACTTCCAGACAGTTTCAGTCTGTTTCATCTACCTTGTTGCTGGGAATAAGTAGTAAGTAAGCATTTGAATGTTCTTCACAAGTGAAGTCTTGGTTTCTTATAGCCTTTCTATAAGTCCCACTGGCTTTAAACCAGCTAAGGGGACTCATCTTTCTGGAGTCAGACCCTATGGCTGGGGTACACATGTGGTTGGAATCCCTCACTCCTCTGAAAAGTTCTCCAAGCTTGTGATACACTGCATCCCTTCTGTGTCCTATCCTAGGTGCACAAGTCCTGACGTGATTGCTTCTCTTTTCCTACCTGACTCCATGTAGATCTTTCTCTACAGCCTTGGTTGTAGAGATTCTTTCTGCCATTCTCCAGTTTATTTTCAGTGAGAGTTGCCCTACATGTATTGTATTTTTGACCTGTTAATAGGGGGAGGTGAGCTCTACATCCTTCTACTCTGCCATCATGACCTGCTTTTTTTTTTTTTTGGTATTAATAAGGGTTACTAGGGGATGGACAGACCTTCTGCTGTTTTCCTATTTTAGCAGCCCAACCAAGTGTAAGTGCTGAGAAGAAGGAAATATGATATTATATCCATCATCAGTCCTCACAGGGGTGCTAATAAAATTCTGATGAGTCTGCTCCATGAACTGATTATCTCGAATTTCCTACTTCAAATATTCATGTATTAATATTGCTGTCATTTGAATAATTCTAATTACTTTTCACTAGGCAACACTAATATCTCTATCATTATCAAAGTTAACCATTGTTTTGGTATCTTTATTTGTATGATTAATTACTTAAGAGATTCAGACATTTAATAATCAAATAACTAATTTGTGTTGAGTACTTTCATTTATTTCCATTTATGGAAGAAGAAATTGAACAACTGGTGTATCATGTACATTTATAAATTTCCATTCTCATACTTGCTTAATCTGAAAATTGAATCTAGGCTCCCTGAATTCATGGTTAACATGCTTTATCTACTACTTTCCAGTATCAATAGAAATTTGTCCCATTTAAAAAATCTTCTGTTTCTAAAATCAGTAGGAATTTGGATTGGGATCTATCAGTAGCTATCAAAAATCATGTGACATTTGGAAGACCTAAAATAGAATTCTTTATTTTTCATTAAAATGTTTCATTTTATAGAATATAGTATAATACTTAAAGCTAAAATATAATTTTTTTCTAGGTAGTTCCATTACCTGGAAATGTCACTTTTTAAACATTTAAATGATGATTTAGAAAGAAGTCAAGACTCATCAAATATCATATTTACCTGTGCTTTTAAGACAATGGATCAACTTTAATTTTCTTTTCTTAAAATTTTTATTTATTTATTTTTGGCTGCATTGGGTCTCCGTTGCTGCATGCAGCTTTCTCTAGTTGCAGTGAGCAGGGCTACTCTTTATTGCAGTGTGTGGGCTTCTCACTGTGGTGGCTTCTCTTGTTGCAGAGCACAGGCTCTAGGTGCACGGGCTTCCGTAGTTGTGGCACATGGGCTCAGTAGTTGTGGCTCATGGGCTGTAGAGCACAGGCTCAGTAGTTGTGGCACATGGGCTTAGTTGCTCCAAGGTATATGAGATCTTCCCAGACCAGGGATCGAATCCATGTCCCCTGCATTGGCAGGCAGATTCTTAACCACTGTGCCACCAGGGAAGTCCAACTTTAATATTCTTATACCAACTTTAACATCTGCAAATTTTCTTTGTACAGATTTCACCTTTGTAAAACATAATATATTATCAAAACATAAAAGTATCAAATTTTATCAAAATATAATTAATTCACCCAATTAAATTTTAGCACATTTTAAAATTCTCAAGAATTTTCTAATTTTTATTAGTTTTACATTTTTATTATAACATTTTAAATGTATTTTGTATTTTTAATGCAATTTTCAATTCAATAATGAATAAAATATAGCTCCTCTCCTCTGGGAGCTCTCTATATAATTGGAGTCAGACAGATAAATGGATAAGAAAACAGTGTGTTATTTGCCATGCAAAATAATTATGGAAGGTGCAACAGTAATATTAAGAAAAAAGAGGCTAATTATTGGTATTTGATAAAAGTCAGAAATCCCTTTGTGGTGGAGACATCTAACGTGAATTTAGAACATGATTACAGTTTACCATGAGAATAAAAATATAGAATTAATTATCTAGGAGTAAGTAGATTCACATAAAAGAGGGAAAATGTCCATGTCCATAATGCAGACACAAAATGCATGATATACAATGTGAGCATTTATAAGTCTCTAAACAAAAATTATTAATAGTGACAGCACTTTGACAACTTTCAGTGTTAAGAATATTATCTCTGTCAATAATATTTTTTTAAACAGAAAGATAGAATAAAACATTTGAATATGTTTAAAGAGATATCATTCTGATTACTAACTCTAAAGATAAATGTAACAGATTTATAATAAAAGCAACTTAAAGCCCAGAGTGGCTTCCTGTCAACAATATTTATTCTTTAAGGAATGCATGGAAATGATAATGGATTAAAAAAAAGAAAAAAAACTAAAAAAGTACAAAAATATAGGGAAGTCTGTTTGCTTTGCATCTGACTGTGGACACATTCAAAGAACACTGGCAGAGACAAGAATAGTGAATTTAAAAAAGAAACAAACACCCTGAATTGAAAGAAACACTCTATTCTATCCAAAGAACTTAATTCTCAGATATTATTAAAGACATAAAATAAGAAAAGATAGTTTTCTCTGATGAGATTAACAAAAATTAAAACAAGACAAAACCTAGTGTTAGTTCAGGCTCTTCCAAATATTCGCGTTGAGAATTTAAATTGGTACAATACTTTTGGAACACATACCCTTTCCCTATTAATTCTGTTTTGGGAAATTTACTTTGAATACATTGTCTCACATATGTGTTTTTATATTCAACATTAAACAATATATAACTGATATCATGCAGACAAAACAGGTTACTATTATGAGAGAGAGTAAATTGAAGAACCTCTGTACAGTCTACTGGTGTCAGGATTTCACAAGAGTTTTTGTGCTTTTTTTTCAACATTTTAACTCTCACATGCAATTTGCATAATTTACCTGTATAAATTAATAAATTAAATCTTAAATGTAGCTCTCCCTCAGATTCACAAGACAAAATTCATGAATCATATCCAAAACCATGAAGAGTTCTGCAGACAATACTCTAAGTGTTTTGCACATCCTGACTATATGGAGTCCCTTTAATATTTATTAATATCAAAGATAATTCGTGGTCTGAGGAATGCACTTTGTGAAATACTGAGCTATATCACAAGCCTTATGAAGACATTTATTTTAAGTAAAAGTTAAGGATCCCTTTCAGGCATTCATCATCCCAAACAAAATAATATACATTGGTAGAGAAGAAGTCTCTTCTTTTTCTTTAATAAACAATCCTAAACTGGTCAAATACATAAGCACATACGTGGAGATTCTTGAATCTCCAAAATAAATCTATAGATGTAGTGCAAGAAGGGCAGTATGGGACACAATTACTGTGCTCACTTCATCCTAGGACTAATGAAGCATGAGAGAAATAGTTGTGCACACACATCAATTTGTCATCTTTACATAGCTGCATTGGAATTTTCCTATCTGACACTCTCAAGGTTGGATGAAAAATCACATATATCAACAATATTGAGTACAGAATATGCATAATTGGAGGTCAACGTGTGATTAAAGTTAAAGCCAGATTGGATTCACATCATAGACCATAAATGACAGGTTCAGAAGTAAAATGTTATACATTATTTATTTGTGTTTATCAAATTATTATAACATTTTAATAAAATTTATAAAATTCATTGATCTGTATTTTCTAGATATTTTACATGGATGTGTATGACTTTGATAATAATGAAAAAAGGAAATATGTACTCATTTTAGAAATATTTTCCTCAAAAATAATTTTAAAATGTGTTAGAATTTAAAATCCTCATGCTACACTGATGTCACATGCATAAGAATGATTTTCATCTTAACAAAACATGTCAAATGTCTGTTTTCTGTGCCAAGATCTTTACCCTGTGGTGCCTTTGTTTTATGGAGCCGTGTCTTTCAAAATATCTGTACCTGTGTCTCTTGACTTTATCATAATGCTTGCATGTAAGTAATGATCAATTATCAGTTTAAAAACAATGGATATAAGAAGCAAATTATTGTTCCAGTGATTGCCAGTTACACCAACTTTGTGTAATATACTGTGGTACACACATGTTATGAGGTACTGTGATGGTTAATTTAATGTATCAACTTGAATGGTCTAAGGGATGCGCAGATAGCTGGTAAAACATTTTTTCTGGGTGTGTCTATGAAGAAGTCTCACAAAGAAATAAACATTTAAATCAGTAGATTGAATAAGGAAAATCTGCTTTACCAATGTGGTGGTGGATGGGGACATCATCCAATCCATTGAGGGCCCAAATAGAACTAAAAGGCAGAGAAGGGGCAATTCTCACTCTCTTAAGATGCAACATCCATTTTTCTGCCCTTGGACATCAGAACTCCTGGTTTTCATGCCTTTTGACTTTGACTGAATTATACCACCAACTTTCCTAGATCTCCAACTTGCAAACCCCATGTAGTCAGATATCTCAACCTCCCAAATTACATGAGCCAATTCCCATAATAAATCTCCTCTTATATATCAATATATCCTGTTTCTCTGGAGAACTCTGATGAATACAGATGTCATCCACAAACATCATTCTCTCTAAAAAACCTAATCTTAATACATATGTATATTTTGTCTATTTCCTGAAGACTGTACAAGCATTGCAACTAATGAATTCCACTTATTAGTATTTAGTACAAGAGTCAAATACATAAAATTTATTATAGTTCATTTTAGCTTGGACTCACTGCTTTGGAGGAGGAAATACATGAAATGAAAATGCTAAAATATTTTGAATGAGTAGAATTAGAATACAGCTCTAGATTTCTCATTAAGTCCATGTTGGGAAAAAATACCAAACTTTTAAGCAAATATTGCAAATTAAAATATTTAATTTCATATTCTGTAATGACTACTGGTTATATTTTCTAAAAGTACTGTTTGTGTATACTTTGTGAATCTGATGCTATGTAATGTACTGAAGAAAGGAGAGGTATTATATCAAAATGCTTTAAGAAGCCTGGAACTATTTTCAAAATGTTCATGTGAAGAAAGTAACTAAAACTGTAAGTGTATTTTCATAAAATGTTTTAAATACTTTGCTCAGGAAAATATTACTGAACTGAAGAGAATAATAATTGAATTATAATTGCATGCCTTTATGAACCAAGATACATTTACTGGCTATGTGTAAATATTAGAATAAAACATTAGGTTGAGTTTTTTCTTAAACTTTACGGAATATTTTCAGTTCTCTAAATAGAAAACTAGTTACCAGATATGTCTTATATAGAGTATGGAAACATATTTTCAATTTTGAAGTATAAATGAGTAATTTACATGAATTAATAAGGAAAAAATGTAGCTAGAGAGGAAGGCCAACTTGTAAAGCTACCAATTCAGTTCTACCAGGTTTTGTTTTATTTAGACTCCATTGTTATTCTCCCATTCTTTAGTTTTGTTAAGGTTTTTCCAAATTTCAAGATTGTCCCAACTGACTAATCTTATTAGGAAGTTTTATTTTGTTTTTACTACTGATTTCTCTGCTCCTTGACCGATGGTAGTAGTATTTATTAATGCAATTGTTATTATAATTAAATGTTTAAAGGTATAGTAAGTTAATAGTACTTTGGATATTCAAAGTCAATAAATGTTTTAAAAGTTTATATATTTCATATATATTTCAGTTGTTTTCATAAAATGTATAACACGTTACTGATAATCAAGGAATTCCCCTATCCCAATCATTTTCTTAACTTCCATAGGCAACCATTTATATGCCTTGGACTTGAGTCTTTTTCATCTCTTGCTCTATCCCTATGTATCTATCTATCTACCTACCTACCTACCTACCTATCCTCCCTATTATCTATCTCTGTGTCTATATATCTTATATAAATATATTTATCTGTATATGAATTTTTGTATCATCTATCTGTATCTCTATATATAATCTATATATCTAAATGTCTATCTACAAAACCAGTGCAGATTTATATAGTCATATATAAGGGTTTGCTCTTCTGATGAATATTCAATTCATCTTCAGATGGTGCTATTGTATTATGTTTCAAATTTACTTTTTAAAAATAATTCTTAGATTAAATGTTCATATCTTTTATCATTCTGGTTTCTCTTATGTATTTTTTTAAATTATTTGTTAATTTTTATCTGCAGTTTATCATTTATATTGACATACATACTTTAAAATAATTACTGGATGACAATGTTTTACTGTTTTATGTATTTTCTATCATATATTTAAACGTGTAGGGTATGTTTTATCACTAAACCCATAATTTTGTTTAATTTGAAAAATCTACTTATATTTGTATATGCTGTTATTATTGAGTGTTGTTTAATTCATCCTTATACTAGGCATAAATTTAATATTCCATGTTATTTATTTTTTCATCTGTTTTTAAATTGAAGTGTAGTTGATTTACAATATTGTGTTAGTTTCGGGTGTACAGCAAAGTGATTCAGTTAAACCTATATACATTCTTTTTTAATATTCTTTTCCATTAAGCTTTATAGGAGGATATTGAATATAGTTCCCTGTGCTATACAGTAGGACCTTGTTGTTTATCCTTTCTGTATATAATATTTTACACCTGCTAACCCCAAACTCCCAATACATCCCTCCCCCACCCCTCCTCCCCATTGGCAATTACAAAAGTCTGTTCTCTATGCCTGTGAGTCTGTTTCTGTTTCATAGATAAGTTCATTTGTATCATAGTTTAGATTCCACATATAAGTGATGTATGGTATTTGTCTTTCTGACTTACTTCACTTAGTACGATAATCTCTAGTTCCATCCATATTGCTGCAAATGGCATTATTTCATTCTTTTTTATGGCTGGGTAGTATTCCATTGCATATATGTACCACATCTTCTTTATCCATTCATCAGTCGTTGAATGCTTAGGTTGTTTCCATGTCTTGGCTATTGTAAATAGTGCTGCTATGAATATAGGGATGCATATATCTTTTAAAATTATAGTTTTGCTTGGATATATGCCCAGGAGTGGGATTGCTGGATCATATGGCAACTATATTTTTATTTGGGGGGGAACCTCCATACTGTTTTCCATAGCGCTACACCAACTTACATTCCCACCAACAGTGTAGGAGGGTTCCCTTTTCTCCATACCCTCTCCAGCATTTGTTATTTGTAGACTTTTTAATGATGGCCATTCTGACCAGTGTGAGGTGGTACTGCATTGTAGTTTTGATTTTCATTTCTCTGCTAATTAGCGATGTTGAGCAGCTTTTCATGTGCCTGTTGGCCATCTGTATGTCTTCTTTGGAGAAATAGCTATATAGGTCTTCTGCCCTATTCTATGTTATTTCTGATTATTTTTTTCACTTTTAGGCTTTTAATGTGTCTTGTATGTATTTTGTGCTTTTCACAATAAAAGCCAATACATAAAATGTAAAGATTAATATCTAATTTCCCTAGTATGTCTGTTGGTATAAATATGAACAGATTGCATATGTTTAAGTCTGTGAAGATTTTTACTCTTTTCTGGTGACAGTGTCTATTTTTATTAATTATACATTCTTCTAAATTACCACACTTTATATGTCTTGATATTAGGTAAGGCATGTCTATGTGTTAATTTGTTCTTTTAGAGTTATTTTGAGTAGTCATGCAACATAATAATTCCTTATGAAATTTAAAATTCCTAATTAAATACATTTTTGTTAAATTTTATTAAAATTGTGTTAAGTTTATAAATGAGTTTGGTAGAAATTGACATCTAAACAACTTGTACCTTTCAATCTCACACAAATTTTTTATCTTTCTCTTATTTGCGCTGTGTGTTAATATCTTATATTTTGTTAGATATATTCCTAAGCATCATTTACTTTGGTGCTTTCATTAACATAATCCCTTTTAAATTAAATTTTCTGATTTTAATTGCTGGCAAGTAGAAATGTTATGGATTTTTGTATGTTTGACTTCTGCCACAACTGATAAACTTATTAATTCAAATATTCTGTCGTTGGAGTCTCTTGAATTTACTGTGCTGAAAACTTCATCATCTGTAAATCACTGCAACTTTTTAGTCTTTACTTTCTACTCTCCATGCTTTTTAGTTGTCCTCTCATCCTCTCTCCCCCATTCTTCTCCTTATCCTCCTCTTCCTGCCTTATTTTTTAAACCTTATTATATTTAATAAGTACTTAGGAGTTAAACTAAAATATTAAAGAGGTGGAGGAATACAGAGTATTTTTAATCTCTAACATGTTAATATACCCTTTGGTCCTTATTGTCCTTTGTCCTCTCCCTACCCCTCCTCCCCTTTTTTCCCCTCCTCCCTAGAATATTATTTTTACTAGATGTAGTGTTTCCATTTCATTTTTTTCTTTGATTCAATAAAATTTAGACATTTTATTTTAAATTTCAGACAAATACATTTGAGGAGGTAGGACTACTTAGGTGATTTAGGTTTGTAAATGTTTTTTGAAAATAATGTTCTGTCTACATTTATTTGTATGCAAGCTTTTAATTGTGCTCTTCAAACATATTATACATTTTCTTACTGTTTCAAAGCAAGGAATTTTAAAACTTATAGTTTTGTGAATTTTTCACATCTCTACTGAATTGTCTCAGAATTTCCTTTTTGTATTTCAATTTAAGGTATATTTGGTGCATACAGAATTTGTGATTAAATCTTTATGGATTTTATTCATTTAATCATTAGTTAAATATTCACTCTTACTCTCACTTATTTTTATCTCAGTTATGTTGTGCTGCAGTTGATAGTGATATACAAACTTTTTTGAGAGTTGGAAATATTTGCCAGGTACATAGATAAATATAGATATACATATTGATATTATTTATTTGTTTAAAGTTAATACTTACTTAGCTAAGCAATGTAGTGACCAAGTTCTTTGTCATTGTGTCATGTATCTAATTCTGCATTTCTGTTTCTTTTTTTCTTTTTTCTAAGGCTCAACATTGTGGGTTTCCTATGGGGAGATGTTTAGAGTTTTATTTATATAACGAATTACTACTTCAGAAAAAAAAAGTCAGAATTTTCAAATACATAGAGATCATTACTGATTTATCTATACTAAATTTGTGGACAGCTTATCTATTACATAAAGTATTTTATGTCTATAGTTATAAGTGATTGACAGGTCCTTTTTTTAACAATTTTTTAAAATTTTGGTGAAATATAACAAAATTTACCATCTTTAACCGTTTTAATTGTACAGTTCAGGGGTATTAACTATACTCACTTTTTTGTGTAACCATTACTACCAACCATCTCCAAACTCTTTTGTTTTGCAAAACTCAAGCTCTGTATCCATTAAATACTAAATACCTGCCCATTCTCCCCTTACCCCTGCCCCTGAAAACCACCACTCAACTTTCTGACTGAATTTAACTACTCAAGGTACCTCATATAAGTTGAACCATGTAGTATTTGTCTTTATGGGAGTGGCTTATTTCATTTAGCTTAATGTCCTCAAGGTTCATTCATGTAGTAACTGTGTGTTGGAATTTTCTTCCTTTTTAAAAGTGAATAATATTCCATTGTATTTGTACACCATATTTTCTTTATACACATCTCCGTTGATGAACACTTGGCTTGCTTCTACCTCTTGGATACTGGGAATAATGCTACTATGACCATGGGTGTACAGATATCTCTGAGACCCTGCTTTCAATTTTTTGATGTATATACCCAGAGGTGATATTGCTTAATCATATGGCAATTCTATTTTTAAGTTTTTACGGAAGTGCCATACAATTTCCCACAGCAGCTACACTATTTAACATTCCCATCAACATTATACAGGATTCCAGTTTCTCCACATCCTCACCAGTACTTATTTGCTGTTTTGTTTTGTTTTATAGGGTTTGAGGTAATATTTCATTGTGGTTTTTATTTGCATTCCCTAATGATTAATGATATTGAGCATCTTCCCATGTGCTTGTTAGCCATTTGTATATCTTCTTTATAGAAATTTATTGAAATGTTTTGCCCATTTTTGAATCAGGTCGTTTATTTTTTGTCATTCAGTTATAGGCAGTCCTCTTGGTTTTCATTTCAAAAAGGTTCTTGTAGAATACAATATACATGTGTGTATATACATCTATGTTATATATATAGAGAGAGAATAGTGTTTTAATATAATAATAGAATATGATGATATAGCTACATTTAAATTGCACAAAGGTTATTATAATACAATGGAATACTAAATTTTCCAAAGAAAATAGTAAATGGTATATAAGAGAATACATATTTTCTGAAATATGAAATAAATATGAAATATAACTGAAAATATTTTCCTCAGTTACCAATTTAATTCATTTTTTGTAAAGAAGTAGTAAACGTATTCTGCAATAAAAAATTTTTTTGGTCAAAACTCAGGGGCCACTAAGAAATGTAATATACTCATTTTCTTTTATCTTGCATTTTTTTTCCCTTCAAATATATTGTGATTAAATAAACACTACAAACATATTCAAGTACTAAAATATTGGATTACTAATAGGTTAAATTAATATAAATGAAAGCATAAATTCATGGATTTGAAAGTAAAAATTACATTGATCCTTACACCAAAGAATAGCATCTTTGAAAATATCACCATGATAACAGAAAAAATAATGAAAATGAATTAGAAAATAATATATTCACTTAGAGTAATAAAGGGGATGGACTTCCCTGGCCGTCCAGTGGTTAAGTCTCCACCCTTCCACTGCAGGGATCACAGGTTCGATCCCTGGTTGGGGGACTAAGTTCCCGCATGCCACGCAGTGCAGCCAAAAATATAAATAAAATTAAATAATAAAGGAGAAATGAATGCAGATGTAAACATTATAAAATAGTATATTTAATTTGATATAAGCACATTCTAAAATATCAAGTAGATGATTTGACAAGAAAATATAAATTTTAAAAAATTGTGTGAAGCAGAAGCAAACCTGGATGGAATCTGTAATGTATAATGATCATAAAACCAAATCAAAACCAAACAAATATAAAACCCTAAAAAAGCTTAGTATATTTTATGACAGAAAGCTTAGGATTGACCCCAAGACATTGAAATTTAACTGACCTCAACTAATCCTAAATTTTGCAATTAAAATTGTGGGTTTTTTTTAAACATACTTCACAGTATTGAAATTAAAAAGAGCTTAGAATAATTGGTGAAAATAGAAAACTCTCAGATGTCTTTCATTCTTACTGTCATCCATCTGTGAGCCACATCAAAAATTACACTTAATTTGAGGTCACATTTTCTGACTGATTTCCCTAATGTAGCAAATTTTATACTTATGACTATGCAAGTATTATCTACAACATGGACATTTGTATGGTCCAGTGGTTAAAGATACAGGTTTCCAAGTCAAAATGTCTGATTAAATTTTTGCTTTGCCATTTATTCTCCATGTGAACTGAAGCAGATGTCTTAAGTTTCTAAATCTGTGTATTTTTATTTATATTATAGGAGCTCTGATGATAATAAATGGCCATCTTTCATAGAATTACTGTGAAGACTAAAAGAGTTAGCATACATGAAGTCACACATACTCTGAAAAGTTCATGGTACGAAAACACATCTAGAAAAGAGGATTGACTAGCACAACAAGATTTGGGGTGAACGGGGGTCTAAAGCTCAGCTCTACCACTTACTAATTTCTTATGGGCTAATTGCACTATAAATTTGTGTGTTTATATTTAAAAAGGAAATATTATTTCATTTCCCAAGGATTGTTTTGAGGTTTTAATGATTTAATTCATGCAAAGGGCTTAGTACAGGGACTAGTAAAGAAAGCAAGTCAATATCAACTACTGTTTAAATAAATTATAACCATCAAAATATTGTTTTTGCAATATCTTCCTTTTATTCGCATGTACCTCACCTCACCCTCACTGTAAACCCAATTCATGTTTCCCACTGTGTGTGGCTGCAAGCTGCATGTACATGACTGGTTGAAGGGTGATTATGAAAGCACACACATAGACACACATAACACAAGTATAAGACACAATATTTGTGTGTGTGTACACATATTTACTTCATACAGATTATGAATATATTCATCTAATTTATTTGAATTCTTCCTGAGCTACCTCACAGTAGGTATCATGACATGATACTCAATTCAGGCTGTGACTTGGAATTATTCACTCATACACCAGTATGATTAAGCAGTCTTATGGTATGTCAGTTTGATAGATTTTGTAAGTTACTAAAATTGTTACTTATTTTACATTCCCTAGTTTTTTTCCAATTTTTTTTATTGTTTTAAAACACTTTCAAGTATTTAGAAGAGATTTATAGGCAAATCAATAGTTTTGCAAACATCATTCAAGGCTTCTAATATAATTTGCTCCCAGTTCTAGAAACATCTGTCATTTGATACAATGTTTTATGTTAATTCATGGAAAAAAGAAAAATATCACATAAAATGAGATATATTTTATTATAATAAATTATGGAAACATAATTTTATGCAAACAACTTAAATACTTACTGGTATTGTAAACAAGTTTAGGAAGATAAACACCAATTTTTTTTTTTTTTTTTTGGTACGTGGGCCTCTCACTATTGTGGCCTCTCCCATTGTGGAGCACAGGCTCCAGACGCACAGGCTCAGCGGCCATGGCTCACAGGCCCAGCCGCTCCGCGGCATGTGGGATATTCCTGGACTGGGGCACGAACCCGCATCCCCTGCATCGGCAGGTGGACTCTCAACCACTGCGCCACCAGGGAAGCCCTGATAAACGCCATTTTTAATGAGGAATTTTCTCACAATTGTGTTATGAAACTAAGTACTACATGAATATGTCAGAACCCAACAAATTTTATACGAAGTGTTTTTCACTGGGTAAATTCTAGAAGTTCAGAATGAGATCACTATGTCTCCTCATTAGGGTTTTAAAAATACAAAATTTACCTAATTTACCTACGTCATGATTCAAGGACACTTCATAAGAATGACGTTTAAAAAAATGAAACATGGAATTTAGTTTTAGACAGTAGAATAGAAACTTTTCCTTTTTAGTTAAATTGCAATAAACTGTATTGTCAATGAAAGTTTACCTAAACTTTGTTAAATTGTCAAGCCCACAGTTTATTTTTAAGTGAATCATATTTTACATTATTCATCACATACAACACATAGCACCTTAATTTTATACTATTTTAGAGTTATGAGCCACTTTGAATAATTTTCTTAATATTAATTCTATAATGTGTGATATATACTTGTTTAGCTATAATGGTCATTCTCAATGTGTTTTAAAATTCATGTCAATCAGTTTTTAATTTCTTCTAAAGAGAGGCATATGTTTATGATCATATAATTGCTCTAAATTGTGTTTAATGTTATAGAAGATTGAAATAAGTTAAAGACCCTGAATAACCAAAGCAATCTTGAGAAAGAAAAATGGAGCTGGAGGAATCAGGCTCCCTGACTTCAGACTATACTACAAAGCTACAGTAATCAAGACAGTAAGGTACTGGCACAAAAACAGAAATATAGATCAATGGAACAGGATAGAAAGCCCAGAGATAAACCCAGGCACCTATGGTCAGTTAATCTATGACAAAGGAGGCAAGGATATACAATGGAGAAAAAGACAGTCTCTTCAACAAGTGGTACTGGGAAAACGGGACACCTACATGTGAAAGAATGAAATTAGAACATTCTCTAACACCATATACAAAAATAAACTCAAAATGTATCAAAGACCTAAATGTAAGACTAGAGACTATAAAACTTTTAGAAGAGAACATAGGCAGAACATATGGATCCACTTGGATCCACTTGGATCCACTTTCTAGAGTAGGAGAATAAAAACAAAAACAAACAAATGGGACCTAATTAAACTTAAAAGCTTTTACACAGCAAAGGAAACCATCAACAAAACAAAAATATAAGCCACAGAACAGGAGAAAATATTTGCAAATGATACAACTGACCGGGGATTAATCTACAAAATCAACTATAGTTCATTAAAAAATTAATTAAAAAAAATTTTTGTAAGCATCAAAAAAAGAGATGTGATACATATACACAATGGAATACTACTCAGCCATAAAAAAGAATGAAGTAATGCCATTTGCAGCAACATGGATGGACCTAAAGATTATCATACTAAATGAAGTAAGTCAGAGAAAGACAAATATCATATGATATCACTTGTATGTAGAATCTTACAAAAATGATACAAATGAATTTGTTTACAAAACAGAAACAGACTCACAGACATAGAAAACAAACTTATGGTTACCAAATGGAAAAGGTGGGGGAAGGATAAATTAGGAGTTTGTGATTAACATATACACACTACTATATACAAAATAAAAAGGACTGACTGTATATAGCACAGGGAACTGTACTCAGTATTTTGTAATAAGCTAAATGAGGAAAGAATCTGAAACATGATATATGTATACCTGAATCACTTTGCTGTACACGTGAAACTAACACAACATTGTTAGTCAACTATATTCCAGTGTAAAATAAAAAATTTTTAAAAATCAAATAAATGGGTTGAATGCAATGGTTTATTAAATATGAATATTAAAATAGAATGATTTACTACATATTATAATATGTACTTCAATAATGCAGTGCATAAATGTAAAAATATTTTCAAAATATGTTTGGGTGTAAACTGTACCTAACATTTAAGCTTGATGTCAGGCCAGCTCCATTTGTTTACTAGGTGCTCTATTATTCAAATCAGAAAATAGAAAAGTAAGAAATGAAAGTCAACAAAAATATGCTTTCTGAATCCAGGCAGGATATATCTTAATGCAGAGATCACAGTTTACTTACCAGGTGAATATGCCTGTAACTGGAACATTGTTATTTATCATTCCAGGGTAAAGCTTAGACAATCATGTTGTATTGCTTCAATTGCTTCACCAATGCTCCAGCAATGCTTTGTAACAAACACTCCCAAGCTCAGTAGTCTCAAATAACACGTTTTTCTCTATTACAGGTCTATGTATTAGTAGAGTGGCTCTGCTTCAGAGTACTGACCAACTTGGTTTGGCTTTGGGCTGCAGTAGGTTTCAGGTCTGTTCCTGGGTCTCTACATTCTCTTTGTACCAGCAGCTAGCTAAGCATGCTTTTTTCATGACAGATCATTAAAGCACAGACTGGAAACAAACAATGCTTCTTAAAGCCCTGGCTCAAAACTGGCCTGTAAGTCTGCCCATATTTTCTTGCCCAAAGCAAGTCATGTGAATACAGACAAATCAGTGGGACTGAAAAGTACATAAAATAAAGCATGTGGAGCATTAAATCCTCACATGGCAAAGTGTGAATATATAATTCCAATACAGGGAGAGAGTAGAAAACAGGATAATAACCCACCTCCCCCCTCACACACACCCAAACCTAGTCATTCTGTCCAAATTTAGGAATCAGACAAGAAGATATACCTCCTCAGTAGGGGAGTGAGGAAAAAGTTAGTAAGAGGCTTAGGGTTACTAACGTATCTCTGTTCACAATATAAAAATATCAATAACAGGGAAGAAAAATTCCCCTTTAAAAACTGGTACATAATTATTGCTGTACTGACTAACAATGATAATACAATCAGCATAAAAACAAGTTTGATTTAAATAGGGCCTTTTCAGAGAGTCAGGAAGGATAAATTCATCTTAACTGAAAATGAGAGACAATGATTATTTTAGATGTCAAAGATCACACACATTGCAATTTCTACAGGCCTCATTCCTTGACAGCTTAAAGAAATTTAGAGGAATTGAAACAAAGATTCCTTCGAGGCCCATTGTTCTACTTTGAAGTTATTACATCACAGATTTTGCTCTAAAATTTATGTTGGGACTAAGACCCTTTACAGAATTTGGACTTTTAACAAGAAAATACTATTCCAAGATGCATTGTGTGTGAGCGAATTGATTGTCTCATTTTTGGATACTGCTATTTGTACTATACTGCAGGAGAATTTAACCGGACAAAACAGTGGTATTTACGTTGTCAGATTATCAGCTCAAACACTTTACAGGGATGATAGTTTTTAAAAAAACTTAAATGAGGCTAAAAAAGGGAAAAGTAAATATAGAAGCAGATTAAGTTTTTCTTAAATGTCTTTTTGGAGCATATTTTAAAATAACTCCTGGAATGAATAATATATAATATATATATATTATATATATATAATATACATAATATATCTAGATAGAAGCAGAACAAAGAACCTACCCCTGAATCTTTGAATAGATTAGAATCTTTGTTCTAGATCAGTATCTTTTTCATTTACCTGCTTTAAAAGTTCCTTTCCTTTCAAAAACCGACATAAAACTGACTTCCTACAGCACCATTCACAAAAAACTTTTCATAAAGTAAGCAAAAATAGGTGATTGTGATTGATGAAGGTTAAATTTTGCCTGTAGCAACAGAGATTTTTGTTTTTAATAAAGATTTTTGCTGAAACTTTTTAAAGATTATAAACTACTTTTGTTTTATTAAGGCATCCATATCCATTCAATACTGAGAATATTGATATTTTAAAGTTAATAAATTTTATCAGCAACAAAATATCACTTGTTCATTTAATATATTAACATTTTTTAACATATTTATTGGAGTATAATTGCTTTACAATGTTGTGCTACTTTCTGCTCTGCAACAAAGTGAATGAGATATATGTATACATATATCCCCATATCCCCTCCCAATTATATCTCCCTCCCACCTTACATATCCCAACCCTCTAGGTGGTCACAAAGCACTGAGCTGATCTCCCTGTGTGATGCAGCTGCTTCCCACTAGCTGTCTATTTTACATTTGGTAGTGCATATATGTCAATGCTACTGTCTCATTTCGGCCCAGCTTACCCTTCCCCCTCCCCTTGTCCTCAAGTCCATTCTCTACATCTGCATCTTTATTCCTATCCTGCCCCTAGGTTCATGAGAACCTTTTTTTTAGATTCCATATATATGTGTTAGCATATGGTATTTGTTTTTCTCTTTCTGACTTCACTCTGTATGACAGACTCTAGGTCCATCCACCTCACTACAAATAACTCAATTTCATTTATTTTTATGGCTGAGTTTCATTTATTTTTATTTATTTTTATTCCATTGTATATATGTGCCACATCTTCTTTATCCATTCATCTGTCAATGGACACTTAGATTGCTTCCATGTCCTGGCTATTGTAAATAGTGCTGCAATGAACATTGTGGTACATGACTCTTTTTGAATTATAGTTTTCTCAGGGTATATGCCCAGTAGTAGGATTGCTGGGTCATATGTTCCTTGCTAATAGGTATTTCAAAAGGGATATATTACAATGTATGAGAGTCACAAAAATATAGCATGAAAAACAGAACAATTACTTAAAAGAAACACAAAAAGTCCTTGTACTTAAAGTTTTTGCAAATTCTAAAAATAAAATGGTATAATGTAGTTAATCATGAACTAAATGGTATTTTTATGCAAACAGATGGAAGGATTCCAAACACAGTTTCTTATAACACTCCTAAATAGAAGTTAATGGCAATATCTTTGCTGCATTCTGATGGTTATTTTTTTTAACAGAAGTAGATTGTAGATTAATGGATGGGCTTCATAATTGTTACAATAGCTTTTTTTTTCTTATTTATGCTTTTGGAAGCTATTACAAAATTGATTGCTAAACTGTGATATGTTGAGAATGTATTATCTACCATGCTCTGTGCTAAGGGTTAGCATACAATTGGTGTTTTGATGCTTTTCAGGAGACTTGCAACTTTTATAATTTGCTTTAAATCATACAAGGATTAGTGTACAGATTCAAACTCATATTCTAGCTATGTTATTATAATCCCTGTGTAATATAACTTAGTTCCCTGCAATAAACATTGCCAGATGACATAATGATTGTGTATCCAAAATGATTTAGATGTGCATCTGTCAATGAAGGTGATTTCCATCAGCACAAATTTACTGCGCATCTATACTGATTCTTTTTACTGTCATTAGATAAACAAAGAATGACTATACCCATAATAGATGTGGCAAAAAATGAAGGTACTGGGCACTCTGCAGAAAATTAAAAATAAAAGTTATCTTTTTGCCAAAAACAAACCAATTACATAGAAGGTATTTTCACATTGCACCAAGATAATATTCATTAAGGCTATCAACATATCCTTAAAGAGGCATTCTACATCTAAGTAAATTTGGGAAACACTGAATTAAACACATTTAAAACTCTTGCAGGAATTTTCAGAGCATTTAGTATGCAAACTCATAAATGTATGTCACTTAGAAGTTAATATAATATTCACCATACCTCCAATTCAAATTGTTATAGAATCACTGTTTCCCTCCTCACATTTTTTTAATCTCAAGGAATTAGAGTTTCACCAGTACATGCATTGCAGTTAGAGGAAGACTGGGATGATATAAGAAGACTTCAAGGCAGAGGTTGAAGAAGTTGTGAAAATGGTTAAATTCATCTAATTGGAAGGAAGAGCATAGACATTTCAGCTATTTTGTAATGAAAAACTCAAAGATGGTGAAAAAAATGTTACTTGATTAGAAGGCTTCTGTGTAAGAACATATTTCTGCTGTCATTGAGATAAATGTCAGTGGACAGTGAGGAAATGAAAGGTTGAATATAGATTCAAGGAACAATAAATGAATAAGGCGTCTCAAAACAGTAATAAAGTAGAGAAAATATTGTAATAAAATTTGTATTATATTTAGTAATAAGTATCAAGGAGGTGGAGAAAAAGACAATAATACATGTAAAAGAGAAAGGGAATAATTTGTAGATCAAGGACCTCAAAGGTGCCTATCCTTGGAAAGGGTATGGGATGCTGCTTTCTATGAGGCAGAAAGGCACTAACTCAGAGGTTCTCACCTATGACCACTTGCTCAGCAGCTGTCACCTGGGGCCTTGTTTGAAATGCAAACTCTTAAGGCTCTGTCTTACCTTGGTTTGCGATAACAAATTTCCATAGACTAGAGGGCTTAGACCAAAAATATTTTTTCTTACAGTTTTGGAGGCTACAAGTTCAAGATCAGGGTGCTAGCATGAGCAAGTTCTTGGTGTAAGCCTTTTACCTGGTTAAGAGAGGGCTGCTTTCCTACTTACCTCTAGAAGTGGAGGGGTGGGTACCTGGAAATCTGTGTTTTTACAAGCCCTTCCAGGTGTGTCTATTTTTTCTTTAATTTTGAGAACCAATACATTTAATGTTAATTCTGAGGATATATTGATGTTTTCAAAAAGATAGTGTATCTTCAAAGCATTTGACCTGAAAAGCTCAGAAAATATAACGATCAAAGCTTCAGCCTTGGGCTTCCCTGGTGGTGCCGTGGTTGAGAGTCCACCTGCCGATGCAGGGGATGCGGGTTCGTGCCCCGGTCCGGGAGGATCCCGTGTGCCGTGGAGGCTGGGCCCATGAGCCATGGCCACTGAGCCTGTGCATCCGGAGCCTGTGCTCCGCAATGGGAGAGGCCACATCAGTGAGAGGCCCATGTACCGCTAAAAAAAAAAAAAAAAAGGCTTCAGCCTTTAAGAAAGATTAGATTAGGTCATTGATTGAGAATGAACAAGAGTGAGGATTAGGACTCCTGTGAAATGCAATGCAATTTTTACAAGATATAAATTAAAGGAAAGAGGAAGATACCAGTGAAACAAGAAAAGATGAAGTATTTGATTTACTTAAACTAGTTTCTCAGAAAATGTTCTGCAGGGACTTCACTGGCAGTCCAGTGTTTAAGACTCTGCATGGGTTTGATCCCTGGTTGAGGAACTAAGATCCCACAGGCCATGCAGTGTGGCCAAAAAAAAAAAATCTACAGCCTAAAAGCATGAATGTTAAAAGCAAACAGAATGGATGACACATAATCAGGTGTATTTCTTTTTTTACTGGCTTTGCTGGGCTTCTCCAGAGAGCTTGTGATTCTGTTGTGCTATTAGCATTGAAAATAACAACCATTTTTAAATTAGATTATTTTGCTATTGAGGTTGTATGAGTTATTTATATATTTTGGATACTCACCCCTTATCAGATACATCATTTGCAAATATTTTCTCCCATTCTGTACTTTGCCTTTTCATTTTGTTGATCATTTCCTTTGCTACGCGGAAGCTTTTTAGTCTGATGTATTACACTGGTTTATTTTTATTTATTTATTTTTTTGCAGTACGTGGGCCTGTCACTGTTGTGGCCTCTCCTGTTGTGGAGCACAGGCTCTGGACATGAAGCTCAGTGGCCATGGCTCACAGGCCTAGCCGCTCCGTGGCATGTGGGATCTTCCTGGACTGGGGCATGAACCCATGTCCCCTGCATCGGCAGGCGGACTCTCAACCACTGTGCCACCAGGGAAGCCCCTACACTGGTTTATTTTTTATTTAATTGATCGTGCTTTACGTGTCATATGAAACAAAAAATCATTGTCAAGACCCTGTCAAGGAGATTTTTCCCAGTGTTTTCTTCTAGGATTTTTAAGGTGTCAGGTTTTACATTTAAGTCTTTAATCCATTAGAGTTAATTTTTGTGAGTATGTAAGACAGAGGTCTAGTTTTATTCTTTTACATGTGTGTTCCTGATTTTCCAGCATCATTTATTGAATATACTGTCTTTTCTCCATTGAGTATTCTTAGCTCCTGCTATCACCAAATAGACGAGACAGTAAATGCTGGCAAGAATGTGGAGAAAAAGGAGCCCTTGTACACTGTTGGTAGGAATGTAAATTGGTGCAGCCACTATAGAAAACAGTATGGTGGTTTCTCAAAAAACTAAAAATAGAACTACCATATAACTCACCAATTCCACTTATGGGTATATATCTGATAGAAACAATATCACTATGTCAAGGAGATACCTGCACTCCCATGTTCCATTATTTACAATATCCAAAACACATAAACAACCTAAGTGTTTATGGAGAGATAAATGGATGAAGTAAATGTGAGATATATACATACACACATAGAGAATGAAATATTATTTAGTCATAAAAAAGCAAGGAAATCCTGACATTTGCAACAACATGGATGGAACTTGAGGGCATTAGGCTAAGTGAAATAAGTCAGACAGAGCAAGACAAGTACTGTAGGATCTCATTTGTATATGAAATCTATAAATAACTAAACTTATAGAAAAAGAGATCAGATTTGTGGTTGCCAGAGATGGGGCATGGGGTGGAAGAATTGGGTGAAAGTTTTCAAAAGGTACGAACTTCCAGTTATAAGATAAAGAAGTACTGGAGATATAATGCACAACATGATGGCTATAATTAACACTACTGTATGGTATATTTGAAAGTTAAGAGAGTATACCTAAAAGTTCTCATCACAAGGAAAAAACATTTGTGAATATATAAAGTGATGGATATCAACTTATTGTGGTAATCACTTTGCAATATGTGTATTCAAGTCATTATGCTGTAAATGTTAAACTTATACAATGTTGTATGTCAATTATGCTTCAATGAAAGTGAAAAAAAGAAAGAAAGGAACATTCATACAATCCTGACTCCTTAGAGGAAGGCGTGAAATTAGAATCTGAATGATGTCTGAGAATATAGGAGGGGACTGAGATTTAGATTTCCCCACAAATGCAAAAACTAGATTCCTTAGTTGAGATGCTGTTTTCAGATATAAGGATACTTAGGTTATCATTGATGAAACGGTTCCAGGTGATAAAGACCTATGTGGTGCCACAGTGTGAATGAATAATTTCACTAGGCTTTGGCCAACTGTCATGGGACTCAGTCAATTTCTAAAACTGTATATCTCCTTGTTTACAGTTTCCTTTGCTGTGCAAAAGCTTTTAAGTTTCATTAGGTCCCATTTGTTTATTTTTGTTTTATTTCCATTACTCTAGGAGGTGGGTCAAAAAAGCTCTTGCTGTGATTTTTTTCAAAGAGTGTTGTTCCTATGTTTTCCTCTAAGAGTTTTATAGTGTCTGGTCTTACATTTAGGTCTTTAATCCATTCTGAGTATATTTTTGTGTATGGTGTTAGGGAGTGTTCTAATTTCGTTCTTTTACATGTAGCTGTCCAGTTTTCCCAGCACCACTTATTGAAGAGACTGTATCTTCTCCATTGTATATCCTTGCCTCCTCTGTCATAGATTAGGTGACCATGTGTGTGTGATTTTATCTGTGGGATTTCTATCCTGTTCCATTGATCTATATTTCTGTTTTTTGTGCCAGTACCATATTGTCTTGATAACTGTAGCTTTGTACTATAGTCTGACATCAGGGAGTTTGATTCCTCCAGCTCTGTTTTTTTTCCCTCAAGATTGCTTTGGCTATTCAGGGTCTTTTGTGTCTCCATACAAATTTTAAGATTTTTTGTTCTAGTTCTGTAAAAAAAATTCCACTGGTAATTTGATAGGGATTGCATTGAATCTGTAGATTGCTTTGGGTAGTAGAGTCATTTGGATAATATTGAATCTTCCAATCCAAGAACATGATATATCTCTCCATCTGTTTGTGTCATCTTTGATTTCTTTCATCAGTGTCTTATAGTTTTCTGAGTACAGGTCTTTTAACTCCTTAGGCAGCTTTGTTCCTAGGTATTTTATTCTTTTTGTTACAAAGGTGAATGAGATTGTTTCCTTAATTTCTCTTTCTGATCTTTCGTTGTTAGTGTATAGGAATGCAAGAGATTTCTGTGCATTAATTTTGTATCCTGCAACTTTACCAAATTCATTGATGAGCTCTAGTAGTTTTCTGGTGGCATCTTTAGGATTCTCTATATATCTAGTATCATGTCATCTGCAAACAGTGACAGCTTTACTTCTTCTTTTCCAATTTGTATTCCTTTGATTTCTTTTTCTTCTCTGATTGCCATAGCTAGGACTTCCAAAACTATGTTGAATAATAGTGGCAAGAGTGGACATCCTTGTCTTCTTCCTGATCTTAGAGGAAATGCTTTCAGGTTTTCACCATTGAGAATGATGTTCACTGTGGGTTTGTCGTATATGGCCTTTATTATGTTGAGGTAAGTTCCTTCTATGCCCAGTGTCTGGAGAGTTTTTACCAAAAATGAGTGTTGAATTTTGTCAAAACCTTTTTCTTCATCTATTGAGATGATCATATGGTTTTTATTCTTCAGTTTTTTAATATGGTGTATCCCATTGATTGATTTACGCATATTGAAGGATCCTTGCAGCCCTGGGATAAATCCCAATTGATCATGGTGTATGATCCTTTTAATGTGTTGTTGTGTTCTGTTAGCTAGTATTTTGTTAAGGATTTTTGCATCGATATTCATCAATGATAGTGGTCTGTGATTATTTTTTTTTTTGTAGTATCTTTGTTTGGTTTTGGTATCAGAGTGATGGTTACCTTGAAGAATGAGTTTACAAGTGTTCCTTACTCTGCTGTACTTTGGAAGAGTTTTAGAAGGATGGCTGTTAGTGCTTCTCTAAATGTTTGATAGAATTCACCTGTGAAGCCAGGTGTTCCTGGACTTTTGTTTGTTAGAAGATTTTTAATCACAGTTTCAATTTCATTACTTGTGATTGGTCCATTCATATTTTCTATTTCTGTCTGATTCAGTCTGGGTAGGTTATACCTTTCTAAGAATTTGTCCATTTCTTCCAGGTTGTCCATTTTATTGGCATAGAGTTGACTGTAGTAGTCTCTTAGGATGCTTTGTATTTCTGCAGTGTCTATTGTAACTTCTCCTTTTTCATTGCTAATTTTATTGATTTGAGTCCTCTCCCTCCTTTATCTTGATGAGTCTGGCTAAAGTTTTATCAATTTTGTTTATCTTCTCAAAGAACCAGCTTTTAGTTTTATTGATCTTTGCTATTGTTTTCTTTGTTTCTATTTCATTTATTTCTGCTCTGATCTTTATGATTTCTTTCCTTCTACTAACTTTGGGTTTTGTTTGTTCTTTTCTAATTGCTTTAGGTGTAAGGTTAGATTGTTTATTTGAGATTTTTCTTGTTTCTTGAGGTAGGATTGTGTTGCTATAAACTTCCCTCTTAGAACTGCTTTTGCTGCATCCCATATGCTTTGGATCATCGTGTTTTGGTTGTCATTTGTCTCTAGGTATTTTTTGATTTCCTCTTTGATTTCTTCAGTGATCTCTTGGCTATTTAGTAGTGTATTGTTTAGCCTCCATGTGCTTGTGTTTTTTACATATTTTTCCCTGTTATTTATTTCTAATCTCAGCATTGTGGTCAGAAAAAATGCTTGATATGATTTCAGTCTTCTTAAATATGCTGAGGCTTGATTTGTGACCCAAGATGTGATCTATCCTGGAGAATATTCGATGTGCACTTGAGAAGAAAGTGTAATCTGCTTTTTTCAGATGCAATGTTCTATAAATATCAATTCAATCTGTCTGGTCTAATGTATCATTTAAAGCTTGTGTTTCCTTATTAATTTTCTGTTTGGATGATCTGTCCATTGGTGTAAGTGAGGTTTTAAAGTTCCCCACTATTATTGTGCTACTGTCGATTTCCTCTTTTTTAGCTGTTAGCATTTGCCTAATGTACTGAGGTGCTCCTATGTTGGGTGCATATATATTTATAATTGTTTATCTTCTTCTTGGATTGATCCCTTGGTCATTATGTAGTGTCCTTCCTTGTCTCTTGTAACATTCTTTATTTTAAAGTCTATTTTATGTGATATGAGTATTGCTACTCCAGCTTTCCTTTGATTTCCATTGCATGGAATATCTTTTTCCATCCCCTCACTTTCAGTCTGTATATATCCCTAGGTCTGAAGTGGGTCTCTTGCAGACAGTATATATATATATATATATATATAGATATATATATATATATATATATACACACACATATATAGGTCTTGTTCTTCTATCCATTCAGCGGGCCTGTGTCTTTTGGTTGGAGCATTTAATCCATTCACATTTAAGGTAATTATCGATATGCATGTTCCTATTACCATTTTCTTAATTGTTTTGGGTTTGTTTTTGTAGGTCCTTTTCTTCTCTTGTGTTTCCCACTTAGAGAAGTTGCTTTAGCATTTGTTGTAGAGCTGGTATGGTGGTGCTGAATTCTCTGGGCTTTTGCTTGTCTGTAAAGCTTTTAACTTCTCCATCTAATCTGAATGATATCCTAGCCAGGTAGAGCAATCTTGGTTGTAGGTTCTTCCCTTTCATTGCTTTAAATATATCATGCCACTTCCTCCTGGCTTGTTGAGTTTCTGCTGAGAAATCATCTGTTAACCTTATGGGAGCTCCCTTGTATGTTATTTTTCATTTTTCCCTTGTTGCTTTTAATAATTTTTCTTTGTCCTTAATTTTTGTCAATTTGATTAATATATGTCTTGGTGTGTTTCTCCTTGGATTTATCCTGCCTGGGATTCTCCACAATTCCTGGACCTGGGTGGCTATATCCTTTCCCATATTAGGGAAGTTTTTGCCTATAATCTCCTCAAATATTTTCTTGTGTCCTCTCTCTCTCTCTCTGTCCTCCTTCTGGGATCCCTATAATGCAAATGTTGATGCATTTCATGTTGTCCCAGAGGTCTCTTAGGCTGTCTTCATTTCTTTTCATTCATTTTTCTTTTTTCTTCTGTGGCAGTGAATTCAAACATTCTGTCTTCCAGATCATTTATCTGTTCTTCTGCCTCAGTTATTCTGCTATTGATTCCTTCTATTGTATTTTTCATTTCAGTTATTGAATTATTTATCTCTGTTTGCTTGTTTTTTAATTCTTCTAGGTATTTGTTCTTTAATTCTTCTAGGTCTTTGTTAAACATTTCTTGCATCTTCTTGATCTTTGCCTTCATTTATTTTCTGGGGTCCTGGGTCATCTTCACTATCATTATTCTGAATTCTTTTTCATTTAATTGTCTTTCTGGGGTTTTTTCTTGTTACTTCATCTGGTTTATAGCCCTCTGCCTTTCATTTTTCTGTCAATGTGGTTTTCATTCCACAGGCTGCAGGACTGTAGTTCTTTTTGCTTCTGCTGTCTGCCCTCTGGTGGATGAGGCTATCTAAGAGGCTTGTGTAAGCTTCCTGATGGTAGGACTGGTGGTGGGTAGAGCTGGGTTTTGCTCTTGTTGGCAGAGCTCAGTAAACCTTTAATATGCTTGTCTGCTAATCGGTGGGACTGAGTTCCCTCAGCCTGTTGGTTGTTTGGCCTGAAGTGACCCAGCACTGGAGGCTACAAGCTCTTGGTGGGGCTAATGGCGGACTCCAGGAGGGCTCATGCCAAGGACTTCTTCTCAGAACTTCTTCTGCCAGTGTCCTTGTCCCCACAGTGAGCCTCAGCTGCATCCTGCCTCTGCAGGAGACCCTCCAACACTAGCAGATATGTCTGGCTCAATCTCCTATGTGGTCACTGCTCCTTCTCCTTGGGTCCTGATGCACACACTACTTTGCATGTGCCCTCCAAGACTGGAGTCTCTTTCCCCCAGTCATTTCATAGTCCTGTGGTCAAATCTCGCTAGCCTGCAAAATCTGATTCTCTGGGAATTCCTCCTCCCATTGCTGGACCCCCAGGTTGGGGAAGCTGTTGTGGGGCTCAGAACCTTCACTCCAGTGGGTGGGCTTCTGTGATATCATTGTTCTCCAGTTTGTGAGTCACCCACGCAGCAGTTATGGGATTTGATTTGATTGTGATTGCCCCCCTCCTACTGTCTCATTACAGCTTCTCCTTTGTCTTTGGATGTGGGGTATCTTTTTTGGTGAGTTCCAGTGTTTTCCTGTTGATGATTGTTCAGCAGTTAGTTTTGATTCCAGTGCTCTCGCAAAAGGGAGTGCTGAGAGATCTTATACTCTTATACTTAATTGGCTAAAATAACTTTTACTCTATTTTCACAAGCTAAACACATTGAAAATTCATTCATAATCTTTCTAAATCCCAAATAAAATTGTCAAACTGATTTCTATAATTGTGTAAATTCATCTTCTATTGTTGATCATTCATGTTGCAAATCTTAAAGAATCTTATACATTCATTCTCTTTCTTCCACATATGCATAGTCAAAATTTATCATCAGTTTACTATTGGCTTCTCATTTCTATATCCAATGCATTGCTCTAGTTTTGTCTTTACTCATTCCATCTGTTCTAGTGCATTTTTTTTTAAATCATTGTTTCTAACTTTCAATCTCCTTCATTGAATACTGGCAAATATATTTTCATAAAATTCATTTCTAAAAGCACTCCTCTGTAATAAGAAACCTGAAATTTTTCTCTTGGTATATAGAATATATTAACAGCAAGTAGGCATGGAATTCAAGATTCTCTAAAATCTAGCTGAACTTTCCTCTCCACCTTTTGCTCTTATTGTGTCTTCATGTAAATTGTGTTATTCAGCCAAGTCAACATCTTTATTTTTTCATTCATCCCGTTGTCTGCTTTTGTCCATGCTTATTAACTCTGGCAGAAAATACCTCTCATTGTTCTTTCCCTGGAAAAGAATTGCCTAATTTTCTTTTTAATCAGAAGTTAATTTGTTTCTTTTGTATCTCATAGCATTTAAACATTTTATACTTCTTATTACATTCTGATCTTACTACAGTTTTATAGGCATACCTTTATCTCTTGTCAAAATGTTTCTTTCTTGAGAGTTGAAATGTATCAATTCCTACATATATATTTGTATATATAGTATAACTTTTAAATTTCATTTGTTGTCAAGCAAAGGAAATGTTGAGTAATTGTCTAAAATCTTTTTTTTAAGTCATTCTTCTGATATTGATGAGTGACAATGTAATATTCACATTCTTGTTCTTTAAATGGAAGGATTTCAGTACCCATTACACCATTACATACATGGAAAGGTATTGATAGTTGAATTACTATGTTAGTTAGAAGACATAGATAATTGCCAAATAAAACCACACCAGTAAGAATTTTAAAACTGAAAATATGCAAGACAAACACAATAAATTGTTATGTAATGTGTACAAGTAAAAGTGTTGTTAGTCTTCTGAATGCATTCCTCAGAATAAAGGGAGATTTTTATTGAAGTGTCATTGGCATTCATATATCCAGAAACTTTAATTGGAGTAACTATTATTTATACTTATTTATAACCAAACCACAATACCCATTGTTTACAAGGTTAGAGTTCAAATCACTTTATGAAGAAATGCCACAGAAATACAAGTTTCTAAACTATATTTCATGTAGGTACATGTCTACGTATGCTTCGAAATATGAGAGAAGTAGTTTGCATGTAAATTCTGATATTTCTACGATTGAAATGAAAAAAAATTTTTTTGATAGAGAAGACAAAAGCATCAGAGTGGTATTCATTTTTCTAAAAATATGTTTAAAATATTTACAAGTCCTTCATCAGATTTATGTTTTATGAATATTTTCTCCAGCCTCTGGCTTCTCTTTTCATTTTCTTATTGGTATCTTCTGAAGAGTAAAACTCTTTAAACTTTGTCTTTTCATGGTTAAAGTTTTATGTATCCTAAGAAAATTCTGCCAAACCATTGAATTAAAAAGTAATTTCCTATATTTTAGAAGTTTAAATTTTATTGATTCTATGATCCTTTTAAGGATAAACTTTGTAGTTATATGAAGAAAGGATTGGCTCAGATTCATTTTTCCACATGGGTATCCAACGGTTCCAAAGCAAAAAATAAATGTTTCATGATTCAACCACATTATATGTTTTGTTAAAAAACCAGTTAAACACATATGTGTGTGCCTATTTCTGAGCTCTCTACTCTGTCAATTTTGATGTATAATTATATCTTTATAGTTTTATAAGTCTTGAAATTAGATATTAGACCTCTAAATTTGATCTTTATTTTCAAAAGAGTTTGGCTATAATAAGTTCTTTGCATAACCCATATACATTGTAGAATCAGCTTACTAATCCTTACAAAAGAATTTCCTGAAATTTTGATTGAAATTATAATGAAGCTATAGAATTATTTGTTGATAATTGTTATTTTAATAATATTGGATCTTCTGATATGTATTATATATTTTCACATTCAGGTTCTCTTTAACATCCTCAACAATGTTATATAATTTTTATATACAAAACTTTGCCACATTTTAAATTTATCTCTGAGTATTTCATGTTTTTGATGCAATTACAAATGGTATGTTTTTCAATTTCACATATTTTGTTATGGGTATATAAAAATGTATTTTTTGTTGCCTTAGTAAACTTCTACCTTGCAGCATTTATTTATTAGTTTAGATAACATTTTTGAGGATTCTTGATGTCATTCTCCATAAAAGTTAACACCCTCTGCAAATAAAGAGAGTTTAATTTCTTTCTTCCAACTATAAACTTTTTATTTCTTTTTCTTCTCTTATTGCACTGGTTAGAAAATTATATACAATATTAAATATAAATGTTAAAAAAAATCCTTTGCTTGTTACTGATCTTAGTGGAGAGATAGTTCACCTTTCACCAATAGAAACGGTTTTAACTATAGGTAAACCAAGTTAAGGATATTCCCTTTTATTCTTACCTTGCTGAATATTTTTATCACAAATGGGTATTAATTTGTTGTCAAAAGCTTTTCTCTATTTACCTTTCATTGATATTTTGGTTTTCATTTTATTTTTCTACATTTTTGTTTAGATTATTTTATTTTAGTGTCTTGAAGTAGATGATTAAGACACTGATCTTACATATCTTTTCCTTTTTTTTCTTTTTTTGTGGTGCGCAGGTCTCTCACTGTTGTGGCCTCTCCTGTTGCAGAGCACAGGCTCTGGATGCACAGGCTCAGTGGCCATGAGTTACAGGCCCAGCTGCTCCGCGGCATGTGGGATCCTCCCAGAACGGGGCACGAACCCGTGCAGGCGGACTCTCAACCACCGCGCCACCAGGTAAGCCCTATCTTTTCCTTATTTAATTGAAGTATAGTTGATTTACAATGTTGTGTTAGTTTCAGGTGTACAGCAAAGTGATTCAGTTATACATATATCTATTCTTTTTCAGATTCTTTTCCCATATAGGTTCTTACAGAGTATTGAGTAGAGTTCCCTGTGGTATACAGTAGGTCCTTGTTGATTATCTATTTTATATATAGTATTGTGCATATGTTAATCCTAACCTCCTAATTTATCCCTCCCCCCCCCTTTCCTCTTTGGTAACCATAAGTTTGTTTTCTGAGCCTGTGAGTCTATTTCTGTTTTGTAAATAAGTTCATTTGTATCATTTTTTTAGATTCTACATATACGTGGTATCATATAATATTTGTCTTTGTCTGTCTGACCTACTTCACTTAGTATGAGACTCTCTACATCCATCCATGTTGCTGCAAATGTCATTATTTCATTCTTTTTATGGTTGAGTAATATTCCATTTTATATATGTACCACAACTTCTTTATCCATTCATCTATTGATGTGCATTTAGGTTGCTTCCATGTCTTGGCTATTGTAAATAGTGCTGCTGTGAACATGGAGGTGCATGTATCTTTTCAAAGTATGGTTTTCTC
Organism: Lagenorhynchus albirostris; assembly: GCF_949774975.1. Lineage (NCBI taxonomy): Eukaryota > Metazoa > Chordata > Mammalia > Artiodactyla > Delphinidae > Lagenorhynchus > Lagenorhynchus albirostris. The sequence goes on along the minus strand of NC_083097.1, from coordinate 24,245,731 downwards.
CAGATATATGCACAGGAGTGGGATTGCTTGACCATATGGTGGCTCTATTTTTAGTTTTTAAGGAACCTCCATAGTGTTCTCCAGAGTGGTTATACCAATTTACATTCCCACCAACAGTGTAGAACCTTTCCCTCTACACCCTCTCCATCATTTATTATTTGCAGATTTTTTGATGATGGCTATTCTGACTGGTGTAGAGTGGATATCTCATTGTAGATTTGATTTGCATTTCTCTTATAATTAGTGATGTTGAGCATCTTTTCATGTGCTTTTTGTCCATCTGTATGTGTCTTTGGAGAAATGTCTATTTAGATCTTCTGCCCATTTTTTGATTGGGTTTTTGTTTTTTTGATATTGAGTCACATGAGCTTTTTTACATTTTGGAGATTAATCCCTTGTTCGTTGTTTCATTTGCAAGTGTTTTCTCCCATTCTGTGGGTTGTCTTTTTGCTTTCTTCATGGTTTCCTTTGCTGTGCAAAAGCTTTAAAATTTAACTAAGTCCCATTTGCTTATTTTTGTTTTTATTTTCATTACTCTAGGAGGTGGATCCAAAAAGATATTGCTGCAATTTATGTCAAACAGTGTTCTGTGTATATTTTCCTCTAAGAGTTTTATAATATCCAAACATATTTAGGTCTTTAATACATTTTAAGTTCATTTTTGTGTATGGTGTTACAGAATGTTCTAATTTCATCTTTTACTTGTGGCTCTCGAGTTTTCCCAGCATCACTTATTGAAGAGACTGTCTTTTCTCCACTGTATATTCTTGCCTCCTTTGTTGTAAATTAATTGACCCTAGGTGTGTGGGTTTATTTCTGGGATTTCTATCCTATTCCATTGACATGTAAGTCTGTCTTTGTGCCAGTACATTACTCTTTTGATTACTGTAGATTTATAGTATTGTCTGAAGTCAGGGAGCCTGAGTCCTCCAGCTCCATTTTTGCTTCTTATGATTGCTTTGGCTATTCAGGGTCTTTAGTGTTTTCATGCAAATTTTAAGATTTTTTTTGTTCTAGATCTGCAAAAAATGCCGTCGGTAATTTGATGGAAATTGCAATGAATCTGTAGATTGCCTTAATGTAGTATAGTCTGACACTGATGAAAGAGATTGAAGATGAGACAAACAGATGGAAAGATATACCATGTTCTTGGATAGGAGATATGTATATATATATGTGTGTGTGTGTGTGTGTATATATATATTCTTTTTCAGATTCTTTTCCCTTATGACTTATTACAAAATATTGAGTATAGTTCTCTGTGCTATACAGTAATTGGTTATCTATTTTATATATAGTAGTAAATATTTAATGCTATATGTTTTCTTCTAAATAGAACATTAACTTCTTCCCACACATTTTGATGTTATGTTTTCATTTTCGATTTTATTAAAAATGCATTCCAATATCCTATCATTCATCAATTTGTTATTTAGAAGCATGCTATTTAATATCCAAAACTTTGGGGATTTTTCAATATCTTTTGTTGATTACTGGTTTATTTTCACTGTGGTAAAAAGAATATTCTTTTTCATGCATTCTTATTTACTGAAATGTAGTTATGGCTCAGAATATGGTCTATTTTGTGATCTATGTACACATAAAAGAAATGTGTAATCAGCTGTTGTTTGCTGGAGTATTGTATAAATGCCATTAAAGTTAGTTGGTATTGATCAAATCATCATTTGCCCTTAAATCTTTTTGTCTACTTGTTTTTATCAATTATTGTGAGAGGAGTATTAAATGTCTCTAATTATAATTATGGCTTTATTTCTCTTTTCAGTCCACTTTTTTTTTTCATTTGCTTTGAAATTTTAGGTACATGTATATTTTAAGATTTTGCCTGTTCTGGCTGAACTAAACCCTTTGTCATTTTGATATATCACTCTGTATTTCTGGTAATATTTACTGTCCTGAAATTTTATTTGCCTGATGTTAGTTTAGCTTCTCCATCGTTCCTTGGATTGTATCTATGATTATCTTATTATATCCTATTACTTTTAATAGAATGTCTTCCTTATTTAAAATGGGTTTATATAAATAGCATATAGTTGTATCTGACTTTTTCATTTAGTCTCACAAACCTTTTTAACTAGAGTCTTTAGACAATTTATATTTAATATAAATATTAGATATTGGCCTAAATCTAGATTCTTGCTTGCTATTGTCTATTTCTCCATTTGTTTTTTTTTCTGCTATTCCCTTATTTGCTATTATTCCTTGTTTTAATTTTTATTACTCTAGGGTTTACTTATCACAGTAATAGATGGTAATACTATGTATGTCATAAGTTCAAAAACACATGATAATTGTTTGCCTTTAAACAATCATATTTTAAAGAGATTAAAAATGAGAAAAAATTTTTTATATTTGCCCACATACACCTACATGTTTCCATTTTTTATGCTCTCACTTATTGAAATACAAATTTTATATGGGATATTTTGTCTCCTTTTTTAAAGAATTTGCTTTAACTTCTCTTAATGCATGTCTGTAATGATTAATTATCCCAGATTTTGTTACTCTCAAATGGTCTTACTTCAACTTTATTTTTCAATAATATTTTTGGTAAGTATTATGTTCTGGATTAACAATTTTTTTCTTTCATTAATTTAAGATGGTATTTCATTTTTTTTCTCATCAGTTTGATTTTTATGAGAAATATGTTATGACTATGCTCCCTGTATATCATTTTTGCTCTGGCTGCCTTTATGAATTTTATCTTTATGACTGGATATCAGTAATTGGATAATGCTATTTTCCTTATGTTTCTTTCATTTGGGATTCATCAAGTTTCTTGAATCTGTGCCTTTATAAATTTTATTTAATTTGAAAAAATTTCTGCCAAGATTTCTTTAGATACTTTTCTGCCCACCTCCCTCTTTTGTCCAAGGGTGCTCTAAGGATTTTTTTTATTATTTTCATTATTTTTCTATTTTTGATTCATTTTTTCCACAGCATCTAATCTTCTTTTATCTGATCAGATTTATCTACATTTCAAAATTTCAGATATTGTATTTTTAATCTCTAGAATTTTTATTTAGTTTATTTATATATCTTCTATTTTTTCTCATTATGTGTATCATTTCCTCTGCATCTTAGAACATATTTAAAAGATCATTGTTTTAAGGTTCCTTTCTGTTCTAGTTCCATAATGATTCTTATTTCTTTCTCTTTCCATTATCTTAATTTTCTTGCTTACTAATCCCATTTTCCTGCTTTGTTACATGCTGAATAAATTTTGACTGGACACTAGAAATTCTAAGTTTTACATTTTTAGTGTTTGATTTTGCTTTATTTCTTCAAATTGCGTTATGTATATTTTTTTGAATTTTATTTTATTTTTTATACAGCAAGTTCTTATTAGTTATCCATTTTATACATATTGTGTATATATGTCAATCCCAATCTCCCAATTCATCACACCACCACACCCCCCCCCGCCACTTTCACCCCTTGGTGTCCATACGTTTTTTTCTCTACATCTGTGTCTGTATTTCTACCCTGCAAACTGGTTCATCTGTACCATTTTTCTAGGTTCCACATATATGTATTAATATATGTTTTTTGTTTTTCACTTTCTGACTTACTTCACTCTGTATGACAGTCTCTAGATCCATCCAAGTCTCTACAAATGACCCAATTTCATTCTTTTTTATGGCTGAGTAATATTCCATTGTATATATATACCACAACTTCTTTATCCATTCATCTGTTGATGGACATTTAGGTTGCTTCCATGACCTGGATTTTGTAAATAGTGTTACAATGAACATTGAGCTGCATGTGTCATTTTGAATTATGGTTTTCTCTGGGTATATGCCCAGTAGTGGGACTGCTGGGTCATATGGTAGTTCTATTTTTAGATTTTTTAAGGAACCTCCATACTGTTCTCCATAGTGGCTGTATCAACTTACATTCCCACCAACAGTGCAAGAGGGTTCCCTTTTCCCCACACCTTCTCCAGCATTTTTTCTTTGTAGATTTTTTGATGATGGCTATTCTGAGCAGTGTGAGGTGATACCTCATTGTAGTTTTGATTTGCATCTCTCTAATAATTAATGATGTTGATCAGCTTTTCATGGGCTTCTTGGCCATCTGTATGTCTTCTTTGGAGAAATGTCTATTTAGGTCTTCTGCCCATTTTGGGATTGGATTGGTTGTTTTTTTAACATAGAGCTACTTGAGTTATTTATATATTTTGGAGATTAATCCTTTGTCCACTGATTCATTGGCAAATATTTTCTCCCATACTGAGGTTGTCTTTTCTTCTTGTTTATGGTTTCCTTTGCTGTGCAAAAGCTTTTAAGTTTCATTAGGTCCCATTTGTTTATTTTTGTTTTATTTCCATTACTGTAGGAGGCAGATCAAAAAAGATCTTGTTGTGATTTATGTCAAACAGTGTTCTTCCTATGTTTTCCTCTAAGAGTTTTATAGTGTCCAGTCTTACATTTAGGTGTCTAATCCATTTTGAGTTTATTTTTGTGTATGGTGTTAGAGAGTGTTCTAATTTCATTCTTTTACATGCAGTTGTCCAGTTTTCCCAGCACCACTTATTGAAGAGACTGTCTTTTCTCCATTGTATATCATTGCCTCCTTTGTCATAGATTGGTTGACCATAGGTATGTGGGTTTATCTCTGGGCTTTCTATCCTGTTCCATTGATCTATATTTCTGTTTTTGTGCCAGTACCATATTGTCTTGATGACTGTAGCTTTGTAGTATAGTCTGAAGTCAGGGAGTCTGATTCCTCCAGCTCTGTTTTTTGCCCTCAAGACTACTTTGGCTGTTCAGGGTTTTTTGTCTCCATACAAATTTTAAGATTTTTTGTTCTAGTTCTGTAAAAAATGCCACTGGTAATTTGATAGGGATGGCATTGAATCTGTAGATTGCTTTGGGTTGTATAGTCATTCTCACAGTATTGATTCTTCCAACCCAAGAACATGGTATATCTCTCCATCTGTTTGTATCATATTTAAATTCTTTCATCAGTGTCTTATAATTTTTTGCATGCAGGTCCTTTGTCTCCTTAGGTAGGTTTATTCCTAGGTATTTTATTCTTTATGTTGCAAAGGTAAATGGGAGTTTTCTTAATTTCTCTTTCTGATATTTCATTGTTAGTGTATAGGAATACAAGAGACCTCTGTGCATTAATTTTGTATCCTGCAACTTGACCAGATTCATTGATGAGCTCTAGTAGTTTTCTGGTGGCATCTTTAGCATTCTCTATGGATACTATCATGTCATCTGCAAACAGTGACAGTTTTACTTCTTCTTTTCCAATTTGTATTCCTTTGATTTCTTTTTCTTCTCTGATTGCCATAGCTAGGACTTCCAAAACTATGTTGAATAATAGTGGCAAGAGTGAACATTCTTGTCTTGTTCCTGATCTTTGAGGAAATGCTTTCAGTTGAGAATAGTGTTTGCTGTGGGTTTGTTGTATATGGCCTTTATTATGTTGAGGTAGGTTCCTTCTATGCCCACTTTCTGGAGAGTTTTTAAAATAAACTGGTATTGAATTTTGTCAAAAGCTTTTTCTACATCTACTGAGCTTATCATATGGTTTTTATTCTTCAGTTTATTAATATGGTGTATCCCATTGATTGATTTGTGTGTATTGAAGAATCCTTGCACCCCTGGGATAAATCCCACTTGATCATGGTGTATGATCCTTTTATTGTGTTGTTTGATTCTGTTCGCTAGGATTTTGTTGAGGATTTTTGCATGTATATTCATCAGTGATATTGGTCTGTAATTTTCTCTCTTTTTTTGTAGTATCTTTTTCTGGTTTTGGTATCAGGGTGATGGTAGCCTCATAGGATGAGTTTGGGAGTGTTCCTTCCTCTGCAGTTTTTTGGAAGAGTTTGAGTAGGATGGGTGTTAGCTCTTATTTAAATGTTTGATAGAATTTACCTGTGAAGCTGTCTGGTCCTGGACTTTTGTTTATTGGAAGATTTTAATTACAGTTTCAATTTCATTACTTTTAATTGGTCTGTTCACATTTTCTATTTCTTCATGGTTCAGTCTTGGAAGTTTATACCTTTCTAAGAGTTTGTCCATTTCTTCCAGCCTGTCAATTTTATTGGCATAGAATTTCTTATAATAGTCTCTTAGGATGCTTTGTATTTCTACGGTGTCTGTTGTAACTTCTCCTTTTTCATTTGAATTTTATTGAGTCCTCTCCCTCTTTCTCTTGATGAGTCTGGCTAATGGTTTATCAATTTTGTTTATCTTCTCAAAGAACAAGCTTTTAGTTTTATTGATCTTTGCTATTGTTTTCTTTGTTTCTATTTCATTTATTTCTGCTCTGATCTTTATGATTTCTTTCCTTCTACTAACTTTCGATTTTGTTTGTTCTTCTTTCTCTAGTTCCTTTAGGTGTAAGGTTAGATTGTTTTTTGTGATTTTTCTTGTTTCTTGAGGTAGGCTTGTGTAGCTATAAACTTCCCTCTTAGAACTGCTTTTGCTGCATCCCATAGGTTTTGGATCATTGTGTTTTCATTGTCATTTGTCTCCAGGTATTTTTTGATTTCCTCTTTGGTTCCTTCAGTGATCTCTTGGTTATTTAGCAGTGTATTGTTTAGCCTCCATGTGTTTGTGTTTTTTACGTTTTTTTCCCCTTTAATTGATTTCTAATCTCATAGCATTGTGGTCAGAAAAGATGCTTGATATGATTTCAGTTTCCTTAAATTTACTGAGGCTTGATTTGTGACCCAAGATGTGATCTATCCTGGAGAATGTTCTGCGTGCACTTGAGAAGGGTAATCTGCTGTTTTTCGATGGAATGTCCTATGAATATCTATTAAATCTATCTGTTCTATTGTGTCATTTAAAGCTTCTGTTTCCTTATTACTTTTCTGTTTGGATGGTCTGTCCATTGGTGTAAGTGAGGTGTTAAAGTCCCCCACTATTATTGTGTTACTGTCAATTTCCTCTTTTATATCTGTTAGCAGGTGCCTTATGTATTGAGGTGCTCCTATGTTAGATGCATAAATATTTACAGTTGTTATATCTTCTTGGATTGATCCCTTGATCATTATGTATTGTCCTTTTTTGTCTCTTGTAATAGTCTTTATTTTAAAATCTATTTTATCTTGTTACTTCAGCTTTCTTCTGATTCCCATTTGCATGGAATATCTTTTTCCATCCTCTTACTTTCAGCCTGTATGTGTCCCTAGGTCTGAAGTGGATCTCTTGTAGTCAGCATATATATGGGTCTTGTTTTGGTATCCATTCATTGAGCCTGTGTCTTTTTGTTGGAGCATTTAATTCATTCACATTTAAGGTAATTATCGATATATATGTTCCTATTACCATATTCTTAATTGCTATGTGTATGTTTTTATAGGTCCTTTTCTTCTCTTGTGTTTCCCACTTAGAGAAATTCCTTTCGCATTTTTTGTAGAGCTGGTTTGATGGTGCTGAGTTCTCTTAGCTTTTGCTTGTCTGTAAAGGTTTTGATTTCTCCATCAAATCTGAATCAGATCCTTGCCAAGTAGAGTAATCTTGGCTGTAGTTTCTTCCCTTTCATCACTTTAAATATATCACGCCACTCCCTTCTGCCTTATAGAATTTCTGCTGAGAAATCAGCTGTTAACCTTATGGCAGTTCCCTTGCATGTTATTTTTCGTTTTTCCCTTGTTGCTTTCAGTAATCTTTCTTTGTCTTTAATTTTTGTCAATTTGATTGCTGTGTGTCTCAGCATGTTTCTCCTTGTGTTTATCCTGCCTGGGACTCTCTGTGCTTCCTGGAATTGGGTGGCTATTTCCTTTCCCATGTTAGGGAAGTTTTCAACTATAATCTTTTCAAACATTTCCTCAGGTCCTTTCTCTCTTCTCCTTCTGTGACCCCTATTACATGAATGTTGTTGCATTTAATGTTGTCCCAGAGGTCTCTTAGGCTGTCTTCATTTCTTTTCATTCTTTTTTCTTTATTCTTCTGTGGCAGTGAATTCCCCCATTCTGTCTTCCAGGTCACTTATCTGTTCTTCTGACTCAGTTATTCTGCTATCGTTTCCTTCTACTGTATTTTTCATTTCAGTTATTGTATTGTTCATCTCTGTTTGCTTGTTCTTTAATTCTTCTAGGTATTTGTTCTTTCATTCTTCTAGGTCTTTGTTAAACATTTCTTGCATCTTCTTGTTCTTTGCCTCCATTCTTTTTCCGAGATCCTGGATCATCTTCACTATCATTATTCTGAATTCTTTTTCTGGAAGGTTTCCTATCTCCACTACATTTAGTTGTTTTTCTGGGGTTTTATCTTGTTCCTTCATCTGGTACATAGCCCTCTGCCTTTTCATCTTGTCTTTCTGTGAATGTGGCTTTTGTTCCACAGGCTGCAGGATTGTAGTTCTGCTTGCTTCTGCTGTCTGCCCTCTGGTGGATGAGGCTATCTAAGAGGCTTGTGCCAGTATCCTGATGGGAGGAACTGGTGGTGGGTTGAGCTGGGTGTTGCTCTTGTTGGCAGAGCTCAGTAAAACTTTAATCTGCTTGTCTGCTGATGGGTGGGGCCGGGTTCCCTCCCTGTTGTTTGGTTGTCCTGAGGTGACCCAACACTGGAGCCTACCAGGCTCTTTGGTGGGGCTAATGGCAGACTCCAGGAGGGCTCACACCAAGGAGTATTTTCCAGAACTTCTGCTGCCATTGTCCTCATCCTCATGGTGATCCACAGCCAACCCCCATCTCTGCAGGAGACCCTCCAACAGTAGCAGGTATGTCTGGTTCAGTCTCCTATGGGTCATTGCTCCTTCTCCTGGGTCCTGAAGCACACACTACTTTGTGTGTGTCCTCCAAGAGTGGAGTCTGTGTTTCCCCCAGTCCTGTCAAAGTCCTGCAAATAAATTTTCCTAGCCTTCAAAGTCTGATTCTCTAGGAATTCCTCCTCCCGTTGCCAGACCCCCAGTTTGAGAAACCTGACCTGGGGCTCAGAACCTTCACTCCAGTGAGTGGACTTCTGTGGTGTGTTTTCCAGTTTGTGAGTCACCCACCCAGCACTTACAGGCTTTGATTTTATTGTGATTGTCCCCCTCCTACCATCTCATTGTGGCTTCTCCTTTGTCTTTGGATGTGGGGTATATTATTTGGTGAGTTCCAGTGTCTTCCTGTCGATGATTGTTGAGTACTTAGCTGTGATTCTGGTGCTCTCAGAAGAGGGAGTGAGAGCATGTCCTTCTACTCTGCCATCCATTTGTATTATTATTTTTTTATGCCTGGAAGTTAATTTTCACACCTTTGTGGCTTGAATTAAGCTTTGTTTTGGCAGGTTCCAAACAGTTTTTATTTAATTTCTCTTTGTCTTAAGCCATTCTGAAGACTCTAATTAGATATAACATCTCTTCACTTGGTCCATTGTGCAACAAAACTATACAAAGCCTTCTGTGAATTCTGATCATTGTTTGTCTACTGCTTTCAGGTAGTTAGTTCCTCAGCAGTAAATCTTAAGACACTTTGTCCTACTCATGTGCAACATTTTCTTTCCTGGAAGTGCCTTCACCAGTCTGAACTCCAGCCTCTTTCCTTAACTCAATGAGTCTCTGTTTTGGTCTCTCTGTACTGTGGTCTAGAAACTGCCTTCAGGCAGTGCATTGGAGATAATTCCTGGGCTCTCCTCACTTTTTTTCTTCTCTCACTGGTCACAATCTTGTGTTGTCTGTTGTCCAAAGTATGGGAAACTATTATTTAATATTCTTAGTCCTTGAAGGTGTTTTCCACAGGAGGACAATTCCAATAAAATTCAGCTCTTTATTTTTGAAATAGGTTTGGCTTAGATTTTCAATGTTAGTACCATCCTCCCAGTCGCTAAAACCTTGGCCATAGTTTTGAATATTTTTTCAACCTACTTCCAGTTCTACCTTTTGCCTTTACCTCTTAACAGCTTCCAAAATGGCCATTTCTTCCCCTTTTGTTTCCCTAAAGTCAATTTTGCACTATTTTCAAGACTTCCTGCCAGATCTAGAATAAGATAAAACTTATCTATAAAATTTACATGATTTTAGCCCCAGTCTAGCTTTTCTAACCCATATTTTCCAATTCTTGTCCCTATTTCATAATCTTCATTGGTCCTTGGTGTACTTCTGCCTGGAATGTCCTTCTACACATAACCCAATATTGGACCCTATACAGGCCTTAAAACGAAATTTCAACTGTATAATAATAATGAATATATATCAAAATATTGGGGAGTGCAATACTATAAACAAACAAAAAATTTTAAATTCTGATCAATACAATATTGCATAAATTACATGAGTAGTAATTATATAATAAATATGAGTACTAATCATATAGCTCTAGAAAAACTAACTTGATACATTAAAAAGGATTACTGGCCCAAAAGTGATTAACACTCTTAGACAGAAACACACACACACACACACACACACACACACACACACATCTTCTTTATCTTTTTTCTTTTGTGAAAGACACAGTAGCCATTAGAGTATTAATTCAGAATATAAATAATATACATATATTGTATACTCAAATAGAGAGGTACATTCAGAGTATATAATATATATGAGATTTGATATGGCTTGCTATGTCATATAGGCCAGCAGTCCCCAACTTTTTCATACCAGGGACCGGTTTTGTGGAAGATGGTTTTTCCATGGATGGTGGGGGGCAGGGGAGAAGGTTCAGGCAGTAAGGTGAGTGATAGGGGGGATGGTTCAGGTGGTAATGTGAGGGCTGGGGAGCAGCAGATGAAACTTCGCTTTCCCGCCGCTCACCTCCTGCTGTGTGGCCCAGTTCCTAACAGGCCATGGATCGGTACCTCTCCACAGCCTGGGGGTTGGGGACTCCTGATATAAGCAAGAAATCAAAGAGCCAGCATGTAAAACTAGATGTACAAAATTAACTCTTTCTGCCACAGCACTCTCCTTTATTCATTTTATGTCTGTTATGCTTACAGTACATTATGAATAGAAAATAGAAGAAAAGAAAGAAATTAAATACTTAAATTGTCAGAAATAAATTGATGCTAAATTTATGGGCCAAATCTATAAGAGAAAGTGAGATATTTTTGTTTCTTTCATTTGCTTTCATGTGTACAGAGTCACATTAGATAATAGTCATATCTCCATGTTGTTGCCCCCTTCTCTGCAGTGAATATCTTTTGTGCTTCTTTTGTAAAGATTTTATAAACTCACATGGGAGTTCAGTGTCAAAGAGCCCAAGTTCATTTTTTATTTATTCATTTATGTGTATTTTTTGTTATGTATTTGCTAATTTCAAAGGCAATGAGAAAGTAATGATAAGAATGCAGAAAACTATAAGACACTGATGAAAGAAATTAAATATGATACAAACAGATGGAGAGATATACCATGTTCTTGGATTGGAAGAATCAACATTATGAAAATGACTATACTACCCAAAGAAATCTACAGATTCATTGCAGTCCCTATCAAACTACCAAAGGTATTTTTCACAGAACTAGAAAAAAAAATTGCACAGTTTGTATGGAAACACAAAAGACCCCAAATAGCCAATGCAATCTTGAGAAACAAAAAGGGAGCTGTAGGATTCAGAATCTCTGACTTCAGACTATACTACAAAGCTACAGTAATCAAGACAGTATGGTACTGGCACAAAAACGAATACAGATCAATGGAACAGGATAGAAAGTCCAGGGGTAAACCCACACACAGATGGTCACCTTACCTTTGATTAAAGATGGCAAGAATATACAATGGAGAAAAGACAGCATCTTCAATAAGTGGTGCTGGTAAAACTGGACAGCTACATGTAAAAGAATGAAATTAGAAAACTCTCTAACACCATACACAAAAATAAACTCAAAATGGATTAAAGACCTAAGTGTAAGGCCAAACACTATAAAACTTTTAGAAAAAAACATAGGCAGAACACTCTATGACATAAATCACAGCAAGATCCTTTTTGACCCACCTCCTAGAGAAATGGAAATAAAAGCAAAAATAAACCAGTGGGACCTAATGAAACTTAAAAGCTTTTGCAGAGCAAAGGAAACCATAAAGAAGACGAAAAGACAAACTTCAGAATGGGAGAAAATATTTGCAAATGAAGTAACTGACAAAGGATTAATCTCCAAATTTTACAAGCAGCTCAGTATCAAAAAAAACAAACCCAATCCATAAATGTGCAGAAGACCTAAATAGACATTTCTTCAAAGAAGATATAGATTGCCAACAAACACATGAAAGGATGCTCAACATCACTAATCATTAGAGAAATGCAAATCAAAGCTACATTGAGGTATCACCTCACACCGGTCAGAATGGCCATCATCAAAAGACCTACAAACAATAAATGCTGGAGAGGATGTGTAGAAAAGGAAATCCTCTTGCACCTTTGGTGGGAATGTAAATTGATACAGCCACTATGGAGAACAGTATGGAGGTTCCTTAAAAACCTAAAAATAGAACTACCATACAACCCAGCATCCCACTCCTGGACATATACCCTGAGAAAACCATAATTCAAAGATTCATGTACCAAAATCCTCATTGCAGCTCTATTTACAATAGCAAGGACATGGAAGCAATCTAAGTGTCCATCAACAGATCAATGGCTAAAGAAAATGTGGCACATATATACAATGGAATATTACTCAGCCATAAAAAGAAATGAAATTGTTATTTGTCATGAGGTGGATGGACCAAGAGACTGTCATACAGAGTGAAGTAAGTCAGAAAGCGAAAAACAAATACCATATGCTAACACATATATATGGAATCAAAAAAAAATTGGTTCTGAAGAACGTAGGGGCAGGACAGGAACAAAGACGAAAATGTAGAGAATGGACTTGAGGACACGGGGAGGGGGGAAGGGTAAGCTGGAACGAAGTGAGACAGTGGCATTGACATGTATACACTACCAAATGTAAAATAGATAGCTAGTGGGAAGCAGCCACATAGCACAGGGAGATCAGCTCAGTGCTTTGTGTCCACCTAGAGGGGTGGGATAGGGAGGGTGGGAGGGAGATGCAAGAAGGAGGAGGTAAGGGGATATATGTATATGTACAGCTGTTTCACTTTGTTATACAGCAGAAACTAACACACCATTGTAAAGCAATTATACTCCAATAAAGATGTTAAAAAAATAATAAAAAAAGAATAAAACAGGTAAATAACTGTCTGTGGGCTTGAAAACATGAAGTGCTTTATATACATTATCTAAAAACCTGACAACAACTGTACAAAGTAGTGCTACTTGGCACATAATGATATATATGGTTTCAGTCATTGTAAACTGTGGAGGTAAAAAGAAACAAAACTAAAACCAATAAACTAACAAATCTGCTGGATTTAGTACAACAGCACTAAAATTTAAAGTCACATAGCAAATATTTTATAACTATAAATGGAGTATAAACTTTATAAAATGTGAATCACTGTTTTGTACACTTGTAATTTTATAATATTATACATCAACTATATTTCAATTAAAAAAACAAGTTTTTTGGGCTTCCTTGGTGGCGCAGTGGTTGAGAGTCCGCCTGCCAATGCAGGGGACACGGGTTCGTGCCTCTGTCTGGGAAGATCCCACCTGCTGTGGAGTGGCTGGGCCCGTGAGCCATGACAGCTGAGCCTGCGCGTCCGGAGCCTGTGCTCTGCAACAGGAGAGGCCACAACAGTGAGAGGCCCGTGTGCTGCAAACAAAACAAAACAAAACAAAAAACACAAGTTTTTAAAAAGTAGCCTCTTATTCTGCTCAAAAAAAAAATAAAAATAAAAATAATAAAGTCACCTACCTTGGTGGTGCCAGAGACTTGTTCTGTTAATTATATTTGCATCTTCAGTTTACTGCCTGTTTCTCAAGATTCCCAGTCAATTTAGCAGATGATGCTGTGAAAATATTCTCAGCAAATTATAGTTCTCTTTCTCAACCCAGTTCTACATCAATTGGAGTATAGCCAAAAGAGTCAGTCAATGGGAACCAAAATATCAGTTTTATCACAGAAGAGGTGGAAGAGACTATGGCTTAGATGCAGGACAAGAATGAGGTGTCTAATGTGGAACTCCTGTATTAGACACACCCCTCATTGGTAGGCCACACTGGAACACTTCCTGCTTCACTCACTGGAGAAAGCAATTGCCTTTACCATCAAGCTTAGGAGAGATCAGATGCACTGCATCTTATTCTCTGCATCTTGACTTATTCAAAAGGGAGGGAGAGAGAAGTTCAAAGTTCCTAACCTCAAATTTACTAAAGAGAAAACTCTTCTTCAACCAAGATGAACTGAATAAAGGAGGATTGAGAGCCCCAAAAAGCCAGAGGAAAAGTGTTTTCCTATCTCTTCGACATGTTATGTGCTTAATTCACTTTATTGAATGAATAATAATCTTGTTTTCAACCTGTGGCTTGAAATAACACATTCTGAAGTATATTATAATTATATATCCATTATTGATACAAGAAATTATGGAAGTAAGTATGTACTCATTTGTTTCTAAAATAGCTCATAAACCTCTCTAGACACTTATATAATATTAAAAAGAGAAAGCAGTACTGTATTTTGAGGGAAAAAAAGCAACAATATGATGCTTCCTTCAGGGAGAATGAAAAACTATTAGAAACATCAAGGGTCAAAAACACTAAGCCACCAGTTATTAAAAATTATTTACCTCTTGAACTTTTAGTGGGAAAATCCACTGCCTGTGGAGATATAAGAATTTCAATCACAGAACTAATGTCCTGAGAATTCGTTTGATTTACCCTAAAATCTCAGAAGATTGGGCACATTTTAAAAGTTTTAAAGTCAGAATAAACTATATCAGATTGTTTCTTTTAGGTAAAATACAGAGATATAGTATTTTTTGGTCATATGTCAAGACTTAACTCGTAAGTTACCAACTTATATTTTAGCCAAACTATATATACTCTTTTTAAAAATGTTAGAACTGGTGTGATATTGATTATGTGTGTGTGTATTTGTGTGTGTGAATTCACTTTTGTTGTTCCTCTCTTTTTATATATCCAGAAACCTCATGAATAATATCTGACTGGTATATCTTTTTTATTTATTCCTTTATCTTTCTTGTTTGTTATCATATGGTGTGCTTTTTTTTTCTTTTTTTGTATTTATAATAATGATTCAATAATTTAAATATGATTAATAATTTAGTTAATGCATATTTTTTTCATTCACTTTTTATCACTTCGTAACATAGTGGTAAACATTGCAGCTTAAATGTACAAAAATTTACAGGGTGATGATAAAGCCTTTGCTCAGTGTAAAATTTATAGCCATAAATGCCTATATTAAGAACAAATAAAATATCTCATATCAATAATCTAACATACCACCTTAATAAATTGTAAGAAAAACAAGTGCAAACTAAACCCAGAGCAAGTAAGAGGAAGAAAATAATAAAGGTTAAAGAGGAATAATTTAAATGAATATTATATGGAATTTTTTTTGGCTAAACCCCACATACTCACACTAAGAAATATATCTTAACTCATGATCCAGTGTATATGTATCTTTCTGTCTCTCTGTACATCAATCTTTGCCTCTATTTATCTATCTATCCATTTTCCTATGAGTCCATCTATCATTTACATACAGATGTATTTAACTATTCATTTATAGATAATTCCCTCTTGTTCATACTTTTTTTTAGTGGTTTCAGTATTTGTTTTAATTTATCTATAATTCACCACTTAAAATGTCTTAAGCTTTCATTTTTCACAATTATCCCATTTTTATTGAAATATATGTTTCAGTTAACATACCATAATCATAGAGCTTGAGGTATATTCAGTTAATACACTCATATATACAGCCCCTAGATCAAGAAACTGAATAGTACAGCATCCTGGAAGTCTCCTATGTCATTAAACAGTAATCTGACTTTAATGACATAGGTTAGTTTTATCTGTTTTCATTGTTGTATGCCTGGAACAATAATGGTATATACTCTTTTTCTTATCTTTATACCATCTTATCCACTCTTACCCGCTGCCTCTGGTAACTGCCAATCTGTTCTCTGTATCTATGGGCTTTTATTATTTTTTTTAAAGATTCCTCATATAAGAGAGGTAATATGGTATTTGTCTTTCTCTGATTTATTTCACCTTGCATAATGGCCTTGAGGTCCATCTGTGTGCTCGCAAATGGCAAGACTTCATTCTTTTTTATGGCTAAATAATATTCCACTATATACATATACGTGTGTGTGTGTGTATACATACACACACACACACACGCCATGTCTTCTTTATCCACTCATCCATCCGTGCACATCTCACCAACACTTGTTATTTCTTGCCTTTCTAATAAGAGCCATCTAACAAGTATGAAGTGATATCTCATTGTCATTTTGATTTGCATTTCCCTGGTCATTAGTGATGTTGAGCATCTTTTCATATACCTCCTGACCATCCCTATATCTTCTTTGTAAAAATATCTATTCAGATCTTTTGCCCATTTTTTCAGCCAAATTGTTTGTGGGTTTTTTTTGATATTGAATTGTATGAGTTTTTTATATATTTTGGATATTAGCCTCTTATCAGATACATGATTTGCAAATATTTTCTCCCATTCAGTGGGTTGCCTTTTCATTTTGTTAATGGTTTCCTTTGCTGTGCAGAAGCTTTTTAGTATGATATAGTCTCATGTGTTTAGTTTTGCTTTTGTTGTCATTTTTTTTTGGTGTCAAATCCAAAAATCCTTGCCAAGACCTAGGCCAGAGAGCTTACTACCCATGTTTTCTTCTAGAAGCTTTAAGGTTTCAGGTCTTATGTTCAAGTTTTTAATTCATTTGAGTTAATTTCTGTGTATAGTATGAGATAGTGGTCAAGTTTTATTCTTCTGCATGTGGCTGTCAAGTTTTCCAACACCATTTATTGAAGAGATTGTCCTTTACCTATTGTATATTCTTCCTCCTTTGTCATAAATTAATTCACCACATATGCATGGGTTTATTCTGAGCTCTGTATTCTGTTCCATTGATCTATGTGTCTGTTTTTATGCCAATACCATACTGTTTTAATTACCATAGCTTTGTAATATAATTTGAAATCAGAGCACATGATGTTGCCAGCTTTGTTGTTCTTTCTCAGTATTGTGTTGGTTACTTGGGGTCTTTTGTGTTGCCATAAAAAATTTTAGGATTACCTGTTATATTTCTGTGAGAAAAATGCCATTGGAAATTTGATAGGGATTGCATTGAATCTGTAGATTGCTTTGGGTAGTGTGGACATTTTAACAGTATTGATTCTTCAATCCATGACCATGGAATATCTTTCCATTTATTTGTATCTTCTTCAATTTATATCATTATTGTCATACTTTTCAATATACAGGTCTTTTACCTCCTTGGTTAAATTTATTCACAGGTATTCTACTTTTTTGATGCACTTGTAAATGGATTGTTTTCTTCATTTTTCTTTCTGATAGTTTATTATTAGTGTATAGAAATGCAACAGATATTTGTGTATTGATTTTATATCCTGTAACTTTACTGAATTCACTTATTAGCTCTAAATTTTTTTTAAGGAGCCTTTAGGATTTTTCTATATATAATATGTCATCTGTAAATAGTGACAGTTTTATTTATTCCTTTCCAATTTAGATGTATTTTATTTATTTTTCTTGCCTAATTGCTCTGGTAAGGCCTTCCAATACTATCTTGAAGAGAAGTGACAACAGTCGACATTCTTATTCTGTTTCTGATCTTAGAGGAAAATCTTTCAGCTTTTTACTGTTGAGTATGATGTTAGCTATGGGCTTGGAATATATGGCCTTTATTGTTTTGAGGTATATGCTGTGTTGAGAGTTTGTACCATAAATGGATGTTGAATTTTATCAAATGTTTTCTCTGCAAATATTGAGGTGATCATATGAATTTTATCCTTCATTTTGTTAATGTGGTGTATTACACTGACTGATTTGTGGATGTTGAACATCATACGTCTCTGGAATAAATCCTACTTAATCATGTTGTATGATCTTTTTACTGTATTTTTGGATTTGGTTTGCTAATATTTTGTTTGAGGATTTTTACACCTCTGTTTGTTCATTAGGGATATTGACTTGTAATTTTATTTTTCTATGGCATCCTTGTCAGGTTTTGTTATCAGGGTAATGGTGGCCTTATAAAATGAATTTGGAAGAGTTCCCTCTTCTATTTTTTGGAAGAGTTTGATTGTATTAATTCTCAGTTGAATTTTTGGTAGAATTCACCAGTGAAGCTGTCTTGACCTCGATTTTTCTTTGTAGGGAGCTTCTTCCCTAGTGATTCAATCTCCTTAATGAGTAATCAATCTATTCACATTTTCTAGTCCATCATAATTCAATCTTCATAGGTTGTATATTTCTAGGAATTTATCCATTTATTTTAGATTGCCCAATTTGTTGATATATAATTGTTAATAGCAATCTCTTATGATTAATTGTATTTCTGGGATATTATTTGTAATCTCTCCTGTTTCATTTCTGACTATTTATTTGAGACCTCTCTTTTTTCTTGGTGAGTCTAGCTAAAGGCTTGTCAATTTTGTTTAGCTTTTCAAAGGAACAGCTCTTGGACTCATTGATCTTCTCTATTGTCTTTTTACTCTATTTCATTTACTCCTTCTCTAATCTATGTTATTCCTGCCTTTCACTAACTTTGGGCTTCATACTTTTTCTAGCTCTTTAACGTGTAAAGTTAGGCTGTTTATATGAAACATTTCTTGTTTCTTGAGGTAGACATTTACAATTATGAACTTCCCTCTTAGAAATCCTTTTGCTGCATCCCACAAATTTTGATATATGTCCATTTATTTTTGGTCTCAAAGTATTTAAGCGTTTTTCTTTTGATTTCTTCTTTGACACATTTTTTTGTTCAGTAGCATGTTGTTAATCAATCTCCACATACTCGTGAATTTTCCAGTTTTCCTTATGTAAATAATTTCTAACTTTGTATTATTATGGTCAGAAAAGGTGACTGATATGATTTCAGTTCTCTTAAATTTATTAAGATTTGTTTTATGGCCTAAAATATAAGGTATCTCAGAAAACATTCCATGAGCACTAGAGAGGAATGTATATTCTGTTGCTTCTGGATGGAAAGTTCTGTATGTATTTGTTAAATCTGTCTGGTCTAATATGTTGTTTAAGGACAATGTTTCCTTTTTTTTTTTTTTTTTTTACATCTTTATTGGAGTATAATTGCTTTACAATGGTGTGTTAGCTTCTGCTTTATAACAAAGTGAATCAGCTATACATATACATATGTTCCCATATCCCTTCCCTCTTGTGTCTCCCTCCCTCCCACCCTCCCTATCCAACCCCTCCAGGCGGTCACAAAGTACCGAGCTGATCTCCCTGTGCTATGCAGCTGCTTCCCACTAGCTATCTACTTTACGTTTGGTAGTGTATATATGTCCATGCCTCTCTCTCACTTTGTCACAGCTCACCCTTCCCCCTCCCCATATCCTAAAGTCCATTCTCTCTAGTAGGTCTGTGTCTTTATTCCTGTCTTACCCCTAGGTTCTTCATGACATTTTTTTTCTTAAATTCCATATATATGTGTTAGCATACGGTATTTGGCTTTCTCTTTCTGACTTACTTCACTCTGTATGACAGGCTCTAGGTCCATCCAACTCATTACAAATAGCTCAATTTCGTTTCTTTTTATGGCTGAGTAATATTCCATTGTATATACGTGCCACATCTTCTTTATCCATTCATCCGATGATGGACACTTAGGTTGTATCCATCTCCGGGCTATTGTAAATAGAGCTGCAATGAACATTTTGGTACATGACTCTTTTTGAATTATGGTTTTCTCAGGGTGTATGCCCAGTAGTGGGATTGCTGGGTCATATGGTAGTTCTATTTGTAGTTTTTAAAGGAAGCTCCATACTGTTCTCCACATTGGCTATATCAATTTACATTCCCACCAACAGTGCAAGAGGGTTCCCTTTTCTCCACACCCTCTCCAGCATTTATTGTTTCTAGATTTTTTGATGATGGCCATTCTGACTGGTGTGAGATGATATCTCATTGTAGTTTTGATTTGCATTTCTCTAATGATTAATAATGTTGAGCATTCTTTCATGTGTTTATTGGAAGTCTGTATATCTTCATTGGAGAAATGTCCATTTAGGTCTTCTGCCCATTTTTGGATTGTGTTGTTTGGTGTTTTGTTATTGAGCTGCATGAGCTGCTTATAAATTTTGGAGATTAATCCTTTGTCAGTTGCTTCATTTGCAAATATTTTCTCCCATTCTGAGGGTTGTCTTTTGGTCTTGTTTATGGTTTCCTTTAATGTGCAAAAGCTTTGAGTTTCATTAGGTTCCATTTGTTTACTTTTGTTTTTATTTCCATTTCTCTAGGATGTGGGTCAAAAAGGATCTTGCTGTGATTTATGTCATAGAGTGTTCTGCCTATGTTTTCCTCTAAGAGTTTGATAGTGTCTGGCCTTACATTTAGGTCTTTAATCCATTTTGAGCTTATTTTTGTGTATGGTGTTAGAGAGTGATCTAATCTTATACTTTTACATGTACCTGTCCAGTTTTCCCAGCACCACTTATTGAAGAGGTTGTCCTTTGTCCACTGTATATTCCTGCCTCATTTATTAAAGATAAGGTGACCATATGTGTGTGGGTTTATCTCTGGGCTTTCTATCCTGTTCCATTGATCTATCTTTCTGTTTTTGTGCCAGTACCATACTGTCTTGATTACTGTAGCCTTGTAGTATAGTCCGAAGTCAGGGAGCCTGATTCCTCCAGCTCCATTTTTCGTTCTCAAGATTGCTTTGGCTATTCGGGGTCTTTTGTGTTTCCATACAAATTGTGAAAGTCTTTTTTCTAGTTCTGTGAAAAATGCCAGTGGTAGTTTGATAGGGATTGCATTGAATCTGTAGATTGCTTTCAGTAGTAGAGTCATTTTCACAATGTTGATTCTTCCAATCCAAGAACATGGTATCTCTCTCCATCTATTTGTATCATCTTTAATTTCTTTCATCAGTGTCTTATAATTTTCTGCATACAGGTCTTTTGTCTCCTTAGGTAGGTTTATTCCTAGATATTTTATTCTTTTTGTTGCAATGGTAAATGGGAGTGTTTTCTTGATTTCACTTTCAGATTTTTCATCATTAGTGTATAGGAATGCAAGAGATTTCTGTGCATTAATTTTGTATCCTGCTACTTTACCAAATTCATTGATTAGCTCTAGTAGTTTTCTGGTAGCATCTTTAGGATTCTCTATGTATAGTATCATGTCATCTGCAAACAGTGACAGCTTTACTTCTTTTCCGATTTGGATTCCTTTTATTTCCTTTTCTTCTCTGATTGCTGTGGCTAAAACTTCCAAAACTATGTTGAATAAGAGTGGTAAGAGTGGGCAAACTTGTCTTGTTCCTGATCTTAGTGGAAATGCTTTCAGGTTTTCACAATTGAGGATGATGTTGGCTGTGGGTTTGTCATATATGGCCTTTATTATGTTGAGGAAAGTTCCCTCTATGCCTACTTTCTGCAGGGCTTTTATCATAAATGGGTGTTGAAGTTTGTCGAAAGCTTTCTCTGCATCTATTGAGATGATCATATGGTTTTTCTCCTTCAATTTTTTAATATGGTGTATCACGTTGATTGATTTGCATATATTGAAGAATCCTTGCATTCCTGGAATAAACCCTACTCGATCATGGTGTATGATCCATTTAATGTGCTGTTGGATTCTGTTTTTTTTTTTTTTTTTTGCGGTACGCGGGCCTCTCACTGTTGTGGCCTCTCCCGTTGCGGAGCACAGGCTCCGGACGCGCAGGCCGAGCGGCCATGGCTCACGGGCCTAGCTGCTCTGCGGCATGTGGGATCTTCCCAGACCGGGGCATGAACCCGCGTCCCCTGCATCGGCAGGCGGACTTTCAACCACTGCGCCACCAGGGAAGCCCTGTTGGATTCTGTTTGCTAGTATTCTGTTGAGGATTTTTGCATCTATGTTCATCAGTGATATTGGCCTGTAGTTTTCTTTCTTTGTGACATCCTTTTCTGGCTTTGGGATCAAGGTGATGGTGGCCTCGTAGAATGAGTTCGGGAGTATTCCTCCCTCTGCTATATTTTGAAAGAGTTTGAGAAGGATAGTTGTTAGCTCTTCTCTAAATGTTTGATAGAATTCGCCTGAAGCCATCTGGTCCTGGGCTTTTGTTTGTTGGAAGACTTTTAATCAGTTTCAATTTTAGTGCTTGTGATTGGTCTGTTCATATTTTCTATTTCTTCCTGATTCAGTCTTGGCAGGTTGTGCATTTCTAAGAATTTATCCATTTCTTCCAGGTTGTCCATTTTATTGGCATAGAGTTGCTTGTAGTAATCTCTCATGATCTTTTTTATTTCTGCAGTGTCAGTTGTTACTTCTCCTTTTTCCTTTTTAATTCTATTGATTTGAGTCTTCTCCCTTTTTTTCTTGATGAGTGTGGCTAATGGTTTATCAACTTTGTTTATCTTCTCCAAGAACCAGCTTTTAGTTTTATTGATCTTTGCTATTGTTTCCTTCATTTCTTTTTCATTTATTTCTGATCTGATTTTTATGATATCTTTCCTTCTGCTAACCTTTGGGGTATTTTTTGTTCTTCTTTCTCTGATTGCTTTAGATGCAAGGTTAGGTTGTTTATTCAAGATGTTTCCTGTTTCTTAAGGTAGGATTGTATTGCTATAAACTTCCCCCTTAGAACTGCTTCTGCTGCTTCCCATAGGTTTTGGGTCATCGTGTCTCCATTGTCATTTGTTTCTAGGTATTTTTTTAGTTCCTCTTTGATTTCTTCAGTGATCACTTCGTTATTAAGTAGTGTATTGTTTAGCCTCCATGTGTTTGTATTTTTTACAGATCTTTTCCTGTAATTGATATCTAGTCTCATAGCGTTGTGGTCAGAAAAGATACTTGATACAATTTCAATTTTCTTAAATTTACCAAGGCTTGATTTGTGACCCGAGATATGATCTATCCTGGAGAATGTTCCATGAGCACTTGAGAAATATGTGTATTCTGTTGTTTTTGGATGGAATGTCCTATAAATATCAATTAACTCCATCTCGTTTAAGGTATCATTTAAAGCTTGTGTTTCCTTATTTATTTTCATTTTGGATGATTGTCCATTGGTGAAAGTGGGTGTTAAAGTCCCTTACTATGAATGTGTTACTGTTGATTTCCCCTTTTATGGCTGTTTGCATTTGCCTTATGTATTGAGGTGCTCATATGTTGGGTGCATAAGTATTTACAATTGTTATATCTTCTTCTTGGAGCAATCCCTTGATCGTTATGTAGTGTCCTTCTTTGTCTCTTCTAATAGTCTTTATTTTAAAGTCTATATTGTCTGATATGAGAATTGCTACCCCAGCTTTCTTTTGGTTTCCATTTGCATGAAATATCTTTTTCTATCCCCTCACTTTCAGTCTGTATGTGTCTCTAGGTCTGGAGTGGGTCTCTTGTAGACAGCAAATATATGGGTCTTGTTTTTGTATCCATTCAGCCAATCTGGGTCTTTCATTGGGAGCATTTAGTCCGTTTACATTTAAGTTAATTATCGATATGTATGTTCCTATCCCATTTTCTTAATTGTTTTGGGTTTATTATAGGTCTTTTCCTTGTCTTGTGTTTCTTGCCTAGAAAAGTTCCTTTAGCAGTTATTGTAAAGCTGATTTGGTGGTGCTGAACTCTCTCAGCTTTTGCTTGTCTGTAAAGGTTTTAAATTCTCTATCAAATTTGAATGAGATCCTTGCTGGGTAGAGTAATCTTGGTTGCAGGTTTTTCTCTTTCATCACTTTAAATATGTGCTGCCAGTCCCTTCTGGCTTGCAGAGTTTCTGCTGAAAGATCAGCTGTTCACCTTATGGGGATTTCATTGTGTGTTATTTGTTGTTTTTCCCTTGCTGCTTTTTTTTTTTTTTGGTGGCACGCGGGCCTCTCACTGTTGTGGCCTCTCCCGTTGAGGAGCACAGGCTCCGGACACGCAGGCTCAGCAGCCATGGCTCATGGGCCTCGTTGCTCTGCGGCATGGGGGATCTTCCCGGACCAAGGCATGAACCCACGTCCCCTGCATCGACAGGCGCTCTCTCAACCACTGCGCCACCACGGAAGCCCCCTTGCTGCTTTTAATATGTTTTCTTTGTATTTAATTTTTGACAGTTTGATTAATATGTGTCTTGGTGTATTTCTCTTTGGATTTATCCTGTATGGGACTCTCTGTGCTTCCTGGACTTGATTGACTATTTCCTTTCCCATATTAGGGAAGTTTTCAACTATAATCTCTTCAAATATTTTTTCAGTCCCTTCCTTTTTCTGTTTTTCTTCTGGAACCCCTATAATTCGAATGTTGGTGCATTTGATGTTGTCCCAGAGGTCTCTGAGAGTGTCCTCAGTTCCTTTAATTCTTTTTTCTTTATTCTGCTCTGCAGTAGTTATTTCCACTATTTTATCTTCCAGGTCACTTATCCGTTTTTCTACCTCAGTTATTTTGCTATTGATCCCATCTAGAGTATTTTTAATTTCATTTATTGTGTTGTTCATCGTTGTTTGTTTCATCTTTAGTTCTTCTAGGTCTTTGTTAAATGTTTCTTGCATTTTGTCTATTCTATTTCCAAGATTTTGGATCATCTTTACTAGCATTATTCTGAATTCTTTTTCAGGTAGACTGAGTATTTCCTCTTCATTTGTTAGGTCTGGTGGGTTTTTATTATGCTTCTTCATCTGCTGTGTGTTTTTCTGTCTTCTCATTTTGCTTATCTTACTGTGTTTGGGGTCTCCTTTTTGCAGGCTGCAGGTTCGTAGTTCCTGTTGTTTTTGGTTCTGTCCCCAGTGGCTAAGGTTTGTTCAGTGTGTTGTGTAGGCCTCCTGGTGGAGGGGACTAGTGCCTTTGTTCTGGTGGATGAGACTGGATCTTGTCTTTCTGGTGGGCAGGTCCACGTCTGGTGGTGTGTTTTGGGGTGTCTGTCGACTTATTATGATTTTGGGCAGCCTCTCTGCTAATGGGTGGGGTTGTGTTTCTGTCTTGCTAATTGTTTGGCATAGGATGTCCAGCACTGTAGCTTGCTCATCGTTGAGTGAAGCTGGGTGCTGGTGTTGAGATGGAGATCTCTGGGAGATTTTCACCATTTGATATTATGTGGAGCTGGGAGGTCTCTTGTGGACCAGTGTCCTGAAGTTGGCTTTCTCTCCTCAGAGGCACAGCATTGACTCCTGGCTGGAGCACCAAGAGCCTTTCATCCACACGCCTCAGAATAAAAGGGAGAAAAAGTAGAAAGAAAGAATTAGTAGAAGAAGAAAGAAAGAAAGGGAGGAAGGAAGGAGGGAGGGAGGGAGGGAGGGAGGAATGAAGGAGGGAAGGAAGGAAAAAAGGAGATAAAGTAAAATAAAATAATATAAGATATAATAAAGTTATTAAAATAAAAAATAATTATTATAAAAAATTAAAAAAAAAAACGGACGGATAGAACCCTAGGACAAATGGTGCAAGCAAAGCTATACAGACAAAATCTCTCACGAAAGCATACACATACACACTCACAAAAAGAGGAAAAAGGGGAAAAAATTATAAATCTTGCTCTCAAAGTCCACCTCCTCAATTTGGGATGATTCGTTGTCTATTCAGGTATCCCACAGATGCAGGGTACATCAAGTTGATTGTGGAGCTTTAATCTGCTGCTCCTGAGGCTGCTGGGAGAGATTTCCCTTTCTCTTCTTTGTTCTCACAGCTCCCAGGGTCTCAGCTTTGGATTTGGCCCCGCCTCTGCGTGTAGGTCACTGGAGGGCGTCTGTTCTGCGCTCAGACAGGACGGGGTTAAAGGAGCTGCTGATTCGGGGGCTCTGGCTCATTCAGGCTGGGGGGAGGCAGGGGCACAGAGTGCGAGGCGAGCCTGTTGCGGCAGAGGCCGGCGCGACGTTGCACCAGCCTGAGGTGGGCCGTGCGTTCTCCCGGGGGAGTTGTCCCTGGATCCTGGGACCCTGGCAGTGGCGGGCTGCACAGGCTCCGCGGAAGAGGGGTGTGGATAGTGACCTGTGCTCGCAAACAGGCCCCTTGGTGGCGGCAGCGGCAGCCTTAGCGTCTCCCACCCGTCCCTGGGGTCTGTGCTTTTAGCCGCAGCTTGCGCCCGTCTCTGGAGCTCCTTTAAGTAGCGCTCTTAAACCCCTCTCCTCGCGCACCAGGAAACAAAGAGGGAAGAAAAAGTCTCTTGCCTCTTCGGCAGGTGCAGACTTTTCCCCGGACTCCCTCCCGGCTAGCTGTGGTGCACTAACCCCTTCAGGCTATGTTCAAGCCGCCAACCCCAGTCCTCTCCCTGCGCTCCGACTGAAACCGAAACCTGAGCCTCAGCTCGCAGCCCCGCCCGCCCTGGCGGGTGAGCAGACAAGCCTCTCAGGCTGGTGAGTGCCGGTTGGCACCGATCCTCTGTTCGGGAATCTCGCCGCTTTGCCTTCCACACCCCTGTTGCTGTGCACGCCTCCGCGGCTTCGAAACTCCCCCCGCCGCCTCCCGCAGTCTCCGCCCGCGAAGGGGCTTCCTAGTGTGTGGAAACTTTTCCTCCTTCACAGCTCCCTCCCACTGGTGCAGGTGCCGTCCCTATTCTTTTGTCTCTGTTTTTTCTTTTTTTCTTTTGCCCTACCCAGGTACGTGGGGTGTTTCTTGCCTTTTGGGAGGTCTGAGGTCTTCTGGCAGCCTTCAGTAGGTGTTCTGTAGGAGTTGTTCCACGTGTAGATGTATTTCTGGTGTATCTGTGGGGAGGAAGGTGATCTCCGCATCTTACTCTTCTGCCATCTTCCTGGGAGCCCCAATGTTTCCTTTTGATTTTTCTGTCTGGATGATCTATCCATTGATGTAAGTGGGGTATTAAAGTCATACTATTTTTGTATTTCTGTTTCTCACTTTAAGTCTGCTCACATCTGCATTATATATTTAGGTGCCTATGTTGAGTGCCTATATATTTAGAAATGTTATATCCTGTTGTTAGATTGACCACTTTATTATTATGTAATGCCCATCTTTTTCTTTTATTACAGTCTTAAAGTCTATTTTGTCTGATACAAGTACAGCAACTCCATCCATTTAAATGGAATATCTTTTTATGTCCCTTCACTTTCAGTCTTCCATGTTCTTACATCTCAAGTGAGTGTCTTGTGTGCCCCTTAACTAATTACTGTAGTGAGTAACCCACTACCTTTAGTATATATTTACCTACAATTGAGATTTATTCTTTCATATGTTTTCTTGTTACCAATTAATACCCCTTATTTCCAGCCCAATGAAGTCCCTTTCACATTTCTTATAAGGTTAGTTGAGTGGTGATGAACTTCTTTAGCTTTTGCTTGTGCAGAAAACTCTTATCTCTCCTTCAATTCTGAAATTTAACTTTGCTGGGTATTCTTGGTTGGAGGTTTATTTTTCTGTCAGCCCTTTGAACATATTGTGCCACTCCTTTCTGACCTGCAAAGTTTTGCTAAAAAATCTGCTGATAATCTTATGGGGATTCTCTTCAACATAACAAGTTGTTTTTCTCTTGTTGCTTTTAATATTCTCTCCTGTCTTTAAATTTTTACTTTTCAATTATGTATTTTGGTATAGATCTTTTGGGGTTCATCTTTTTGGAACTCTCTGGGTTTTCTGGATCTGGATGTCTGTTTCCTTCCCTAGGTTAGGGAATTTTTCAGCCATTATTTCTTTAAATAAAATTTCTGTAACTTTCTCTCTTCTCATTCTGGAACCCTAAAATGCAAATAGTAGTCTGTCTAAAGTTGTCCCATAATTCCTTTAAGCTCTCTTCACTTGTTTTTATTCTTTTTTCTTTTTACTGTGCTGGTTGGGTGAGTTCTACTTCGTTGCTTTTTGGTTGCCTAATCCTTTCTTCTGCTTCCCACTGAAGGGCAAAAAGATGCAGGAAAATGTTGCACAGTGGGCTAACACTTTTGGACAGAATCAGGAAGTGTTTTATATCTCATATGCCTATATTTTCCTACTCAGAATTCAATTATATGGCCCCCAACCTAACTACAAGAAAGATTTGGAGGGTCAGACTTCTGTATACCCAAGGAGATAGTGGTTTGGATACATCTTATTATCTTTTATAGAGCATTCTGGTTACCAGATCATTTTATTCTACTTTCACACAGAACATTCTCACTCCTTCCTGAGAGAGAAAATATAAAAGTCCTAACTGGTCACTGATTATTGTTTAGAGTTCATGCCTCCAGGTGGCACCAGATCTAGATATCACTCCTTTTAGTCTGCAGACTTATAAATTTAAAAGGCAAACTATCTTCCTCTCTCCAGCAAAAACACCCAAAATGTAGTGATGGAGCAGGCACAGGATACACAAAACAATCACTCCCATTTGGAAAGGCAAAGAACTGGAGGCATACAACATCAACTGGAAATCAACAATGTAAATCCCATAAGGAAGAGAGTATAATCAACAATGTAAATCCCATAAGGAAGAGAGTGTAATAAAGCTCCCACATACACACACTGGGGCTGAAGGAATTACCTTGATTAAACTCTGCTTCTGCTCACTGGAAGGAACCTGTTGTCCACGTTCCTTGTGAACTCTTGTTCTGACCTCTGAGAACTCCTTGTTCATTACTCTCCTTGGCCATATCTGAACTGGGGAATGGAGACCACCTCCTAAAAGAAGGTTGGGGCCGAAACCTATAAAATTCTTGAAAATTTAGTCTTTTCTGGGTGAACTAATGGTTTCTTTGATAAATCTGGAAAAACTTAACTGCTGGTCCACCATTAAACTGGTGGTTTCTGCCACCTAAAATTTCTTTCTGTGCACAGATATCAAGCTCATTTTACTTTCTTGCTTTCTGGCCCTCTAGCTCCCTCATTTTCTTATGCTTCATCAAGTCTGCTATTGAACCCCTCTAGTGTTTTTTTAGTTCAGTTATTGTATTCTTCAGCTCTGTGACTTTTGTTTGGTACTTTCTTACATTTTCCAAGTCTTTGTTGAAGTTCTCGCTGTTTTCATCCATTCTTGTCCCCAGTTAGGTGAGCATCTTTATGACCATTATTTTGAACTCTTTATGAGGTAAATAACCTAGCTCCATTTCATTAACGTTTTTTCCCTGAGGTTCTATCTTGTTCTTTCATTTGCAATATACTCCTGTTTGTTTATTTTGCTTGACTCTCTGTGTTGGTTTCTATACAGTAGATGAAACAGCCACTTCTCCCAGTCTTGGCGGTGTGGCCTTAGGTAGGAGATGAACCTACATGAGGCCCTACCCCAGCTCTTTGTTCAATCCTGCCCCAGCTCTTTGTTGTCTCTCAAACCTTTGTGCTTGTCCCAGCAGTCTATTTTATTTTTAATAGCTCCCTGTAGTTGAGGATGTGCCAAGACCTGTCAGTGTCCTTAAGGGGAGGATCTTAGCACCTAGCTTCAGGCTGATTGGAAGCCAGACCCTCACATAGCAGCTTATTAAAGCATGCAAATAGAGACAGTCCTGTGGGACTGTAAGCATAAGCCCTGATGGTCTCCAGAGCTAGGCAATCTGGTGGTGTCCCCTGGGTGGCAGTCACAAAAATTGGAGCTTCACACAAGTGTATAAGCTCTTTTCTGTGCAATATCAGTGATCAGGGCCAAAACAGAGGGAGAGTGCAAAGATAGCACCCACACCCTGAGGTCTCTAGAAAGGATTGCAGTCAGACCCTAGAGGCATGTTTGTTATGAGCCTGCCCCTCAGGCCACAGCTATGATGATGAGTTCATAGGTCTTTTTATAGAAAGAACTCCTGGGTCTGTTGCTTCTTGCTGTGCCCTGGAGGTAGTTGCTGTTTAAGAACTTTTTTCTGTTGGTTACAATCCTGGGGACCCACAGCCACTGGCCACCGAAGCCATGTGATGTGATGTAGAGGTGCCCCTGACAGAAGCCACAATAATTGGGGCAGAGATACTGTTGATCTGGAACATAGCAAAGGGAAATCATGAACATGGTGCCTGCCATTCTACATCCCCAGAGAATATTCCGGCAGACTCCTAATGTGTGTGTTAAATTATATGCCTTCCTCTAGGACAATAATATAAGCAGGTGAGTTTCCTTCATTTTAAGTCATGGTAAGACCAGCTGCCTCAGAGTCATTTCTCAGATTGCTACAATCTTGTGGATCTCAGGACATGAGCCCCATTGGTTTTCAAAGGTAGATGTTTTGGGGGCTTGTCTCTCAAGTGCAGGTCTTAAAAACAGAGGTTCCTGATGTGGGGCTCAAACTCTTCATGCCCCAGAGAGAAGCTCTGGGTTTTGGGGTTTTTCCTGATTGTGGGTCACAGTATTAGGCGTGATGTTTATGGTGAGATTGTGTCTCAGCCTCCTCTACCCACTTTGATGTGGTTTTCTTCTTTTTTGCCCAGTTTGTAGTTGTCACTCAGCCAGGCTTTAGGTTTTTGTAGGAGTAAATTGTTCCATATGTAGCTGTAGACTCAGTGTGTCCATGGAAGGAAGTGAGTTCAGGATCTTCCTATGTCACTATCTTTAGTATATACTTTTCTGTGTCTAGCTTCTTTTACTCAATATATTGTTTGTGAGATTTATCCATTGTTTTTTGTTTTTTCATTGCTGTATGGTATTCCATTGTATGAATATGACATGGTATATTCATGTTCTTTAGTGTTGATGGACAGTTGGGTGGGGTTCAGTTTTTGGCTATCATAGATAAGAACGCTCTAAACATTTTAATGCATATCCTTTTGTGTGTGCATGTGTGGAGAGGGTTTTTTTTGCATATTTGTAGAGTGTGGAAATGCTGGGTCATAGGATATGCATATACTCAGCTTTGATAGAATTTTTTTTTTTTTTTTTTTGTGGTACGCGGGCCTCTCACTGTTGTGGCCTCTCCCGTTGCGGAGCACAGGCTCCGGACACGCAGGCTCAGTGGCCATGGCTCACGGGCCCAACCGCTCCGCGGCATGTGGGATCTTCCCAGACCGGGGCACGAACCCGCGTCCCCTGCATCGGCAGGCGGACTCCCAACCACTGTGCCACCAGGGAAGCCCTAATAGAATATTTTAATGTAGATCAGACTATGGGTCTTCTCTGCATAAAACTTTCAGATGTTTTCCATACTAGTTTACATATATTATACTATAAACTCTTTTCCATATTCCATGCAGCTCTGCCAAACTGACTCTTGTCTACTTCTGCAGCCTCCTCTCATGCTACACTTTCCCTTGGCCCAGCCTTGTTAGCATCCTTTGGTGATGTTTCTGGACGCAGGGCTTTTGCACATGCTCTTCCTTCTGATTGAAAGACTCACTGCTCCTCTGTCAGTCTCACTACTCAAAGTTCCAGCTCCTTCTCATCATTCAGATGTGCACTAAAATGCCACCTCTTTAGAGAGGTCACTTCCTCCTTTTATAGTACATAATTTTATCTGACTTCATAGCACTTGTGAAAGGTTGTAAATATATATTAAAGTGCAGGTTGTCTCTTGTTTGTTTCTGTCTCCTACTGGAATGTATGCTCCATGAGGGAAGTGGCCAGGCTTACATGGATGTCAAACCCACTGGAGATGTTTCATGATTTCTTTCCCACACCATCATATGTGGAGCTCTAAACTGAACTTTAAAAAGCCATGCCTTTTTCTTTTCCTGTTTTAATACTATAAAAGTAAGCATAATAAAATGAGCCCTAAGATTTGAGGTTAAAATTACATGAGTTCAAGTTTTAGTTCTGTCACTTACCATATATATGTTTGTGGATGAATTACTTCATTTACTCAAGTTCTTCACCTATAAAATATTAATGCACTATACTGTGTAACCTGGTTCTACCCAGGCTTCATTGAGTCATTAAAAATAACAAAAACTGGTATGAATAACCCATTTCCTATTCCCTATTACCCCCACAGTCAATGGTTCAAGAAAGTTTCTTTACAGTGTTTTAAGTAGTCCCAGCAGCATTTTGTGCACTGAGCCCACTAACTACATAGTGGAAGTAGTGCCATTTTGCTCAAGGTTTGTGATAGTCTATTGTGAAGTGGGCTAGAAACACTAACTCCATTTTTTCTTTTATGTTCACCACATGTAGATAGTTTATCAGCCATGCTAACTGTGTCCTGATATCATAAAGAGGTTTTGTGTGTTAGGCTTGGCTTCTTCTCTTGAGATTGCATTAGATATTTCTTAACAACTCAATGATTTGTAATAAATGCATAAAGTTGCTCAATAATCAATTATCACAACAATTCAGTTTTAAACCTTTTTCATCATCCCCATATTTCCATGGAGCCTGTTTACGAACAATCTATACTCTTTACTACAGCCCTAGTAAAACACAAGTCTGCCTTCTGTCTTTAAATTTGCCTTTTTCTGAACAGTGAAAAGTTCACAAAAATGGAATCATTGAGTATACATTCTTTTGCAACTGGCTTAGTCTAAATAATACTATTTTAGCAAGAGTATTTTGAGATATATCCATGTTGTAGCATGTATCAGTATTTTTTTATTTCAATATAGTATTCTATTTTATGGATACATCACATTATATTTGTGCATTCACAACCTGAAGGGCACTTTTTTACAGTTTGGGCTATTATGAATAATGCTGCTATGAAATCTGAATTTAAGTCTTGCTTTGGACATATGTTTTCATTTCTCATGGGTAGATTCCTAAGACTGGAATTACTGGGTAAGTTTATGTTTAAGTTGTAAAGAAATTGTTAGACTGTTTACCAAAAATGTCTCTAGCATTTTACATTTCCATCAGCAACTTTTAAGGAATCCAGTTTCTTCTCACATCCACCAGCACTTGGTATTGCCTGTCTTCATTGTAGCCATAAAAGTGAGTTTGTCATTGTGGGCTTAATTTGCATCCCTTAACAAGTAATGAGATTGTTCACCTTCTCTTGGGTTTATTAGCCATGTATATGTCTTCCTTGGTGAAAAGTACATTTGGCATTTTGTCCATTTTCAATTGAGTTTCTTATTATTGAGTTGTAAGTAATATATTCTGGATACAAGTCCCTTGTCAAGTATGTAATTGGCAAATATTTTCTCCCAATGTGGGGCTTGTGTTTTCATGTCTTTAATGTTATGTCTTTTTAAAAATTAATTCTAATTTATCATTTTTAAAAATTTCCAGTTAATATATTTGGTGTCATATCTGAGATCTTTTAAACTACGTCAATATTACAAATATTTTATTTTATTTTTTCTTGGACTCATAGTTTTAGCTTTTAGCACTAGTATTAATGTGTTTCTTTGTGTATTTCTTATAACTTTTTGCAAATAGCATCATGTCTTCTGAGAGTAAAGAAAGTTTTGCTTTTCTTTAACAATGGAGACTATTTTAATGATTTATAATAATAATTATTATTATTTTTAGAGAAGAATTATTATAGATAAATAATTATTATAGAGGAAAGCAGTCCTTCATCAAGAATGATGTTAGATGTAGGTTTTTGTAGAAGTTTCCTTCTATTCCTAGGCTTTTGAGAATAACTTTTTGAGGCATAGCTTGACTAAAACTGTGCTTATTTTATTTCTATAATGAATGGAATGCTATGCTATAGTTATTTGGGGAGTTGGAGAGGAGTGCACTTGCTGTGAGGTGTTGTACGCAGATTCCTTGGAGATAGTATGTTAAACACGATATTGCCCTGGGTCTTTGGTGCAGGCCCACACTCTATCCATATCTGATTGCTAAACCAAGTGACTTAGTCGTTCAGTATTTATGAGATAAAGGATTTGATAAGTCAGGCCCAGTTTTTCTGTATTTATTTATTGAAATAGTACTTATGATAATTATTCCAACTATTGACTCAAATACGTCTCTCACATATGAATCTGTAATGTGGCCTTCCAGACTTGGAAGATCTCTGAAAATGCTCTTAACTTTATTGGAGTTTTCTTCTGTAAGTCTTCTATTCATTTTTCATTAATATATTTCCATCTGCTTTCTCTCCATATTATTCTGAATTTCTGGCCAGCTAATAGTAAGATGTCTTAGATGGGGTTCTCTAGAAGCAGACCCTGAGATGCCAACACATGTGCAAGTGATTTATGAACAATATGTTTCAGGAGAAGCTGGCAAATAACATAGTAAGCAGGATTGGGAAGGGTAGAAGCCAAGTAGGTGGTGATTTCATGCAAAGCATTAGCCTGAGCCTGGCAGGAGAGCTCTAGTGTGAGTTAAGCTTCAGGGTTAGTTCCAAATTCAGAAAAATAATTTAGGCTTTTATATTCCCTCATTGACTAAGGCTCACCATTGAGGGTTGGAGACCATAAACTACCAGGAGCTACAAGATCTCTGCATTTAGAAGTAAAGCAGGTCCACTAGCCAAGGACAGTCCTCCAAAGACAGTATTAGACACAGGGCGTTAGAAGGAAATGCATACAGAGCTGGGATGTGAGCCCACAGATAACAAAAAGAATCCAAGGGATCTGGGTGGGATACTGACAATGCCCACTACATTAGATTTTCATGCCTCACCTTATTATTGGAAATTCTTACTATCTTTTTTAAACATAATTTATTTAATCTTAAAATTGTGCTGGCTTCAACTATATTCCAGGAGCCAAGTGAGGTATTTCACACATAGTATTTCCATTTTAATGAAAAGCATTTTGCTAATATAAGTATTTAAAAAATAGAATGTATTCCATTATGCATAGAGGATTACTAATAAATGAAAGAAATTGAATATAAACACCAGTATTGGATAGGAGATAATCTATATACTGTCCTCAAATCTAAAATTCAGATACTTTCTCTCTAAAATTATGAAACATATTGGAGAATTTATATTACATAATTTATTGCATGCCTTTCAAAGTAGGAAACAAAACATTGCAAGTTTTGGGTTTTCCTCCTATCAGAATAACCAGATAGATATTTACAAATTAAAGCATGAGGTACAGAGTTCACAAATGAGTGTTACAAAGACTCTTAGACCAACACTGTAATAGGTACATGCCATAACTGCTCTTTGCCATTTGAAAAAAAAAGTAATTGTGTTTATTAGTTTTTGGTTTTGGAGGCCGTTATAGCTTGAATACATATTTTGTAACTGAAAATGTTTTAATCCTCTAAACAAGTAATTATTCTGTTCAATTATTTACTTTTTTATTAAGTTGACTGGTCATGAATCTTTTCTCTCATACATTGAAATCTGCAGATTTATTTAAGAAATTATATTTAATCTTCTCAGCGTTGGACAGTTAGAAATGCTTGCTTATAACATGTTGAACTCTGTCATATGCTAGGGGTGACAAATTTATAAAGAAAATTGAATAATGTTAAGCTTCAGTACTCTCATTTTAGCAGAGTAGAAGTGTGTTGATGTTGAATAGATAGTACAGTATCATTTAAAATGTAAGTTATAAAAAAAATCACATTTAAACAGAAAACAGGAGGGGGAAAGAACAATAGCATAGAATACATTTAGTAAAAAGACCCTTTGGTATTTTGCAACTAGATAGAAGCCCATCAACTTAATATGGAAAAGTGATTAACTACATTGTCAGAAAGAGCTACTTTATGGCAACATCTAAAAGGATGAATGAGGCAGGTGCTATTGGGATCAGAGCAACAAGCTTTGTTTTCCTTTTATACTGTCTGCTGTTTTTCTGTATCCATATGTTGGTGCCCACATTTGTAGATATTTCCATACCTTCATCATTGGTAAAATTCTATCAGTATGTACTTAGGAACCATTAAATTTGCTTTACAAGACTGGAAAACTATGCTTTGAGCTTCATGAAGTGTCAACAGCATAAAGATGGAAAAATGATAAACTTCAAAAAACATATATTCAGAATCAGCCTCTTATAGTTGATATTACAGTCCAAAGAATTGACACCATGTTACTTGTCAAAGGGAATTGTTCATAGCTGTATAAACTGAAAAGAGAAAGTGAACAGGGAGTGATGCTCATTGAGAAATTGACTTTAGGAAACCAGGGAGAAAATTCTGATTAAAGGAGCCACTGGAAGACATTGAATGCACAGTACTTGGAATTGCCTAACAAGGGACATCACATGTCCTTGTCCTCTATCAGTGCCTAGAAGGACAAAAACAAAAGTGATAAATAAGTTAGATAACTCATAGCTAAACATAGGTCAAAAACCAAGAACTTTCTATAGTTTTTGAAAAGAATGGGATTAAATGAACTAAATTAAGGAAAAATGCTTATAAAAATATTGGAGGTCTTAAAGATTTGTCTATTTCAATAATTTTAAATTTTATTTTTTAATTTTAATGAAGTATAGTTGATTTACCATATTATATTAGTTTCAGGTATACAACATAGTGATTCAATATTTTTATAGAATATATTCCATTTAAAGAAATAATGACTATATTTCCCTGTGCTGTACAATATATCCTGGTTTCTTATTTATTTTGTACTAAGTAGTTTGTATCTCAATCCCCTATCCCTATCATGCCCATCCCCATTGGTAACCACTAGTTTATTCTCTATATCTGTGAGTCTGTTTCTGTTTGGTTATATACATTCCTTTATTTTTTAGATTCCACATATAAGTGATAACATGGAGTATTTGTCTTTCTCTGACATATTTCACTAAGCATAATACCCACTATGTCCAACCACATTGTTGCAAATGGCAGAATTTCATTCTTTTATATGGCTGAGTAATATTTCGTCTTGTTTATTCATTTTCTGTTGATGGACACTTAGGTTGCTTCCATATCTTGGCTATAGTAAATAATTCTGCTATGAACACTGGGTTGCATGTATCTTTTCAAATTAGTGCCTTCATTTTCTTCAGATATATACCCAGGATAGTAATTGCTGGATAATATGTTAGTTCTATTTTAAGTTTTTTGAGGAACCTCCGTGTTTTCCATTGTGGCTGCACCAGGTTACATTCCTACCAACAGTGTAGGAGTGTTCACTTTTCTCCTCATTCTTAACATTTGTTATTTGTAGACTTTCTGATGATAGCCATTTGACAGATGTGATTTATCATTGTGGTTTTGATTTGAATTTCTCTGATGATTAGCTATGTTGATCACATTTTCATGTGCCTGTTGGCTATCTGTGTACCTTCTTTCAAAAAATGTCTATTCAGGCCTTCTGCCTGTTTTATAAATCGAGTTGTTTGTTTTAAATTTATTTTGTTGAAGTATAGTTGATTTACAACGTGTTAATTTCTGCTGTACAGCAAAGTGATTCAGTTATATATGTATATATACATTCTTTTTCATATTTTTTTCCATTATGGTTTATCACAGGCTATTGAATATAGTTCTGTGTGCTATACAGTAGGACCTTGTTGCTTATCCAGTCTATATATAATAGTTTGATCTGCTAATCCCAATTCATACCCCACCCCCCCGCTTGGAAACCACAAATCTGTTTTCTGTGTCTGTGAGTCTGTTTCTGTTTCATAGATAAGTTCATTTGTGTCATATTTTATACTCCACATATTAGTGATATCATATGGTACTTTTTCTGACTTACTTCACTAATTATGATAATTTCTAGGTCCATCCATGTTGCTGCAAATGGCATTATTTTTTATTTTATGGCTGAATAGTATGCCATAGCATATATGTACCACATCTTCTTCATC
Source organism: Lagenorhynchus albirostris (assembly GCF_949774975.1). Lineage (NCBI taxonomy): Eukaryota > Metazoa > Chordata > Mammalia > Artiodactyla > Delphinidae > Lagenorhynchus > Lagenorhynchus albirostris. The sequence continues at coordinate 24,208,250 of NC_083097.1, read as the reverse complement.
CATTGATCTGTCAATGGACCTTTAGATTGTTTCCATGCCTTGGCTATTGTGAATACTGATGCTGTGAATATAGGGGTGCATGTAACATTTTGAATTATAGTTTTGTCAGGATATATGCCCAGGAGTAGGATTGATGGATCATATGGCAACTCTATTTTTAGTTTTTTGAGGAACCTCCATACTGTTTTCCATAGTGGGTGCACCAATTTGTATTTCCACCAGTGCAAATGATGATCATTCTGACTAGTGTGAGGTGTAGTTTTGATTTACATTTCTCTAATAATTAGTGATGTGGAGCATGTTTCCATGTGACTCTTGGTGATCTCATTTGGAGAAATGTCTATTTAGGTTTATGCCCATTTTTCAATTGAGTGGTTTGTTTTTCTTGTTATTTAGTTGTATGAGCTCTTTGTATATTTTGGAAATTAAGCCCTTGTTGGTTGCATCATTTGCAAATATTTTCTCCCAGTCTTTTTGTATTGTATGATAGGTTGTCTTTTTGTATTATTTATGATTTCCTTTGCTGTACAAAAGCTTGTAAGTTTGATTAGGTCCCATTTGTTTATTTTTGCTTTTATTTCTATTGCCTTAGGAGACTGGCCTAAGAAAAAATTGCTCTGATTTATGTCAGAGAATGTTTTGCATATATTCTCTTCTGGGAGTTTTATGGTGTCATGTCTTACATTTAAGTCTGTAAGTCATTTTAATTTTGTTTTTGTGTATGGTGTGAGGGTGTGTTCTAACTTCATTGATTTACATGTAGCTGTCCAGCTTTCCCAACACACTTGCTGAAGAGACTGTCTTTTCCCCACTGTATATTCTTTCCTCCTTTGTTGAAGATCAATTGACCATAGGTGTTTGGGTTTATTTTTGGGCTATTCTGTTCCCTTGATCTGTAAGTCTGTTTTGTACCAATACCATGTTGTTTTGATTACTGTAGCTTTTGTAGTATTGTCTGAAATCTTGGAGGCTTATGCCTCCTGCTTTGTTATTTTTCCTCAGACTTTCTTTGGTAATTCTGCGTCTTTTATGGTTCCATATAAATTTTAGGATTTGTTCTAGTTCTGTGAAAAATGTCATGGGTAATTTGATAGGGATCATATTAAATCTGTAGATTGCTTTGGGTACTGTGGCCACTTTAACAATAATAATTCTTCCAATCCAGTAGCATGGAGTATCTTTCCATTTCTTTGAATCATCTTCAATTTCTTTATTGTTTTATAGTTCTCAGCACATAAGTTTTTCACCTCCTTGATCAGATTTATTCCTTTTTTGGTGCGACTTTAAAAGAGATTTTTTTTTTAACATTCCCTTTCCAATGTTTCATTGTTACTGTAAAGAAATGCAACTGATTTCTGTATGTTAATCTTGTATCCTGCTACCCTGCTGAATTCGTTTATTCTAGTAGTTTTTGTGTGGAGTCCTTAGGGTTTTCTATATAGAGTATCATGTCATCTGCATATAATGACAGTTTTACCTCTTCCCTTCCCATGTGAATACATTTTCTTTTTCTTGTCCGATGGCTGGGGCTAGGACTTCCAAAACTGTGTTGAATAGAAGTGGTGAGAATGGGCATCCTCATCTTGTTTCAGATTATAGCAGGAATGCTTTCAGCTTTACACTGCTGAATATTATGTTGGCTGTGGGTTTGTCAAATAGATTTCATTACGTTGAGATATGTTCTCTCTATACTCACTTGGATAAGAGTTTTTATTGTGAATGGATGTTGAATTTTATCAAATACTATTTCTGCATCTATTGAAATGATCATGTGGTTTTTGCCTTTTGTTGACATAGTGTATCACATTGATTGATTCACGTAGGTTGAACGGTCCTTGTTACCCTGGGATGAATCAAACTTGGTGGTGGTGTATGTCAGTTTGCTAACATTTGTTGAGAATTTTTGCATCTATAGTCATCAAAGATATTGGCCTGTAATTTTATTTTTTGCATTTTCTTTGGTATCAGGGTGATGGTGGCTTCATAGAATGTCTTTGGGAGTGCTGCCTCCTCTTCACTCTTTTGGAAGAGTTTGAGAAGGCTTGGTATAAGTTCTCCTTTGTATGTTTGGTAAAATTCACCTGTGAAGCCATCTGGACCTGGACTTTTGTTTGTAGGGAGTTTTAAAATTTTTTTAATTACAGATTCTATTTCACTTCTAGTGATCAGTCTGTTCAAATAATCTATTTCTTCCTGATTCAGTTTTGGTGGACTGTAAATGTTTAGAATCTTGTCCATTTCTTCAAGGCTGTCCAATTGTTGGCATACAATTGTTCATAGTATTCTCTTATGGTTTATGCAGTTCTGTGGTATTGGTTATTGTTTCTCTTTTTTCATGTTTTATTTTGTTTATTTGGGTTATTTCTTTTCTTCTTGGTAAGCCTGCCCAGAAGTTGGTCAATTTTGTTTACCCTTTCAAAGAAACAGCTATTGGTTTTATTGATTTCTTTTTCTATTGTTTTTAAAATATCTTTTATTTCCTCTGATTTTTATTATTTCCTTCTTTCTGCTAAATTTAGGTTTTGTTTGTTCTTCTTTTTCTAATTATTTTAGGAAGTAGGTTAGGTTGTTTATTTAAGATTTTGCTTGTTTTCTGAGGAAGACCTGTATCACTATGAACATCCATCTAAGAACTGCATTTGCTGCATTCCATAAATTTTTGTATGGTTGTGTATTCACCGTCATTTATCTCAAGGTATTATTAAATTTATTCTTTGGTTTCATCGTTGGCTCTTTGGTCTTTTAGTAGCATGTTGTTTAGTTTCCACATAATCATTTTGTTTTGTTTTCTCATTTACTTTTCTGTGGTTGATTTCTAGTTTCATGCCACTGTGGTAAAAAAAAAATGCTTGAAATAATTTCTATACTCTTAAATTTTTCTGTGCCCTAGTATGTGATCAGTCCTAGAAAATGTTCCATGTGCACTTGAAAACAGTGTGTATTCTGCTTTTTTCTGGATGTAATGTTCCAAAAATATCAATTAAGTCTAATTGTTCTATTGCATCATTTAGGATCTCTGTTGCCGTATAGATTTTCTGTCTAGAAGTTCTGCCACTGATGTGAGTGAGGTGTTAAGTCTCCTATTATTGTATGCCCATCAATTTCTCCCTTTATATCAGTTAGTATTTGTTTTATGTATTTGGGTGCTCCTATATTGGGTGCATATATATATGTTGACAAGTGTAATATCCTCTTCTTGTACTGATCCTTTTATCATTATATAGTGTCTTTCTTTTTCTTTCTTAATGGCCTTTGTTTTGAAGTTTATTTTGTATCATATGAGTATTGCAACCCCCAATTTATCGTTTCCATTTGCATGAAGTATCTTTTTCCATCCCCTCATTTTCAATCTATGTGTGATCTTTGACCTAAAGTGGATCTCTTGTAGGGAGACTATTGTAGGCTCTTATTTGTTTTAATGCAATCTGTTACTCTATGTCTTTTGGAGTGTTTAGTTCATTGACATCTAAGGTAATTATTGATAGATACGTATTTATTGCCATTTTAAACCTTGCTTTCCAGTTGATTTTGTATTTCTTTGTTTCTTTTTGTTTATTCTTTTGTACTTTGATGCCTTCCTTTTGTATTATGTTTGTGTTCTTTTTTGGTTTCTGTGAACCTATTGCATGTTTTTGATTTTTGGTTACCCTGTTTTTCAAAAATGTTAACCCCTTGCTATATCTACTTGCTTTAGACTGATAGTCATATAGGCTCAAACACATTCTGAAAAAAACCCCTACATTTTCTTACTCTTCTCCCCAACATTTTATGAGTTTGATGTCCTCTTTTATTTTTATTTATTTATTTTTTTGTGGTACACGGGCCTCTCACTGTTGTGGCCTCTCCCGTTGCGGAGCACAGGCTCCAGATGCGCAGGCTTAGCGGCCATGGCTCACGGGGCCAGCCGCTCCACGGCATGTGGGATCCTCCCGGACCAGGGCACGAACCCGCGTCCCCTGCATCGGCAGGCGGATTCTCAACCACTGTGCCACCAGGGAAGCCCTGATGTCCTCTTTTAAATCTTCATGTTTATCATCTTGCTGTTCATTGTGGTTACCATTGCTTTCACAAATTTTTTTTGATATTTTCTTTTTTTAATCTGTATACTGGCTTAATTTAAGTGATATACTTTCCAATTGTGATTTTCTCATTCCTATAGATTCTTGCTTCTTTTCTATTTAGAAAAGATATTTCAATATTTCTTTTAGGATAGGTTTAGTATTGCTGTATTCTTTTAGCTTTTGTTTGAGAAATTCTTTATCTCTCCTTCTATTCTAAATGTTAATCTTCCTAGGTAGAGTATTTTAGATTGCAGAATTTTCCCTTTCAAGACTTTGGATATATTTTTTCCCTCCCTTCTGGCATGCAACATTTCTTTAGAGAAATCGGCTGATAGCTTTGTGGGGGTTTCCTTGTAATAAACTCTTTGTTTTTCTCTTGCTGCTTTTTGAATCCTCTCTTTAACTTTTGCCATTTTAATTATAATATGTCTTGGTGTAGGTCTGTTTGGATTTATCTTGTATGGGTCCTTCTGTGCTTCCTGTACCTGGATATCTGTTTCCTTCTTTAGGTTTGGGAAGTTTTCAGCCATAATTTCTTCAACTACATTTTTGATCCCCTTTTATCTTTCTTCTCCTTCTGGAATCACTATTATGCATAGACTGGCATGCTTTATATTATCCCATAGGTCTCTTATATTGCTTTCATTTTTTTTTTTAAGTTGGCTCTCTGTCTGCTGTTCTGATTGGCTGATTTCCATTATTCTATCTTCCAGATCACTTATTCCTTCTTCTGCATTATTCATTCTGCTATTCATTGCCTTTAGTTCAGCTTTCATCTCTGCAAATGAATTTTCTAATTTTTCTTGGCTCCTCCTTATAGTTTCTAGTTCCTTTTTATAGTAATCCACATTCCTGTCAATAGCTTTTCTTAATTCCTTCTATATTTTCATTATCTCCTTTTTGAACTCAGTTTCTATTAGACTGAAGAGGCCTGTTTCATTGTTCTTTCAGGGGAATTCTCTTGATCTTTTCATTGGGAGTGGTTCCTCATCTTCTTCACTTTACTTTTATTTCTCTTACTCTATGAGTTTAGGAGAAACAGTTATCTATTGTGGTCTTGGAGGGCTATTTTTGCATGGGAACATCCCTGTGTAGCCTGCATGGGTTTAATGTTTTTTGGTGTGAGGGCTGTTTTTAGTATGGATGCCTGTGACCTCTTTTCTCAGTGTGTGCTGGCTGTTATCCCCTCATTCGGGGATGTGACTGTTGTGGTGTCTAGCTAGAGCTTGCACTGAATGTTGAATGGGACCTCCTCTTCGCTCTATGGTTGTCACAGCCCTGTTGGGGGCAGGATCTTCTCCCTAGTTGGACTAGAAGCCCCCATATCTGTTTGTGAGCTGTGGTTTGAGGTAGGCAGAATTGGAGCACTCCCACTGAGAGAGAAGCCACTAAGTATTCCTCTGCTGGAGCTGTCCACTGGGTAGTGTGCTCTGCGGTGTCACCTATCACCCGCCTCACAAAGTACACTGTTGTTGGCACTTCCCTCAGACCTGCCTCAACTGTGGGAATGCCAGAAATAGGCCCTGGTGTCCCTCAGGTGTTGCTTTCACAAAACCATCAGTGCAGATCCATAGGCACAGATCCACTGAAATCAGGTAACAGGGCCACAGTTGTTGCACACTTGGACCCACCATGGGAGCTATGTAAACAGCCCAGACCCTGGCCATGCCTCCACATATGCACGCCCTATAAGCCCACAGATTCTAAGTCCAGACCTGTCCCAGCTGTGGGAGTACCCATTGTCCACTTGGATGTCCTGCAGGTGCAGATTTTACAAAGCTGCTGGCGGCAGTGTAAATCTGTGGATTGCATAGCCATGGGGAAAGGGCTCAGATTTCAGCCCTGCTTCCTAAATTGAATGGTCCCTGGAGATCAGCTCTGATTTCAGCCCCACCTCTGCCTGTGGCAACATGCTGGCACTTGCACTTGTGTGCTCCCAGAGCTTGTAGAGGTGGGACCAAGCTGGCTGAGAGCTCACTGAGAAAGAGGCTGTTATGGCAGGTCCTGCCCCTCCCTTCACAGGCCGCTTAAAAATGGTATTTCACTTCTATGGCAGGCCCAGGCTTCCTCTGCATACACCCGTGATTGCAGCGTGTACCAAACTCCAGCCCCTTCAGGCTGTCTCTGTGCAGCCAATTCCAGTCCTGTCCCCAGGTCTGTCCTCTAATACCCGAGTTTCAGCACCCAGCCCCCACCCACACCAGTGGAGGCACTTATCAGGCTAGGGAGTGCAGGGTGGTGGCACGGACCATCTGTGCAGGTCTCTCTCTGTTCTGCTTGCCGAAACTGGTTGCTGCACTTTCCTCCGAGCTTCTGAGGTTCTCTTTCTGTCCCAGCTGATCTTGCTGCCAGTGAGGGGGCTTCCCAGGTTGCAGGAGTCTTTCCTGTTTCACAGCTCCCTTCCAGGGGTTCAGGTCCTGTCCTGCTTCCTTTTATTTTCTTTCATCCTACCTGGATACATGGAGATCTTTCTTTCACTTTTATGTATCTGAGATCTGTCAGGATTCAGTAGGTATTCTGTGAGAATTGTTCTGCATGTAGATGTATTTTTGAAGTATTTGTGGGAAGAGGTGAGCTCCACATCCTTCTATTCTTCTGTCTTGATTGGAGCCCTCTGGTTGTTTTTTTGATAATGAGTTGTATGAGATGTTTATATATTTTAGATATTAATCCCTTATTGGTCATATCATATGCAGATATTTTCTTCTATTCAGATATTTTGTCAATGTCTTCCTTTGTTGTGCAAAACCTTTTAATTAGTCCCCATTTGTTTATTTTTGCTCGTTTCTTTTGCCTTAGGAGATAAATCGTTGCAATATATATTTTTTGGATCTATGTCAAAGAGTGTTCTGCCTTTGTTCTCTCCTAGGAGTTTTATAGTTTCTGGTCCTATATTTAGGTAGGTCTTTAATCCACTTTAGTTTTGTATGTGGTGTGAGAAAATGTTCTGATTTCATTCTTTTTCGTGTAACTGACCAGTTTTCCCAGCACTATTGAAGAGACTTTCTTTTCCTGCCATATATTCTTGGCTCCTTTTGTAGATTAATTGACCATAGATGTGTGGGTTTATTTCTGGGTCTCAGTTCTGTTCCATTGATCTGTGTGTCTGTTTTTGTGCCAGTGCCATGCTGTTTTGATTATTGTAGACTTGTAGTATAGTCTGAAATCAGGGAGCATGATAATTTGAGCTATGTACTTTTTTTCTCAAGATGCTGTGGCAACTTGAGGTCTTTTGTGGTTGGTTCCATATAAATTTTAGGATTATTTGGTCTAATTTGGTGAAAAGTGTCATGGTTATTTTGTTAGGGATTGCATCAAATGTGTAGATTGCTTTGTGTAGTATGGACACATTTAACTATTAATTCTTCCAATCTAAGAACACAGGATCTTTCCATTTCTTTGTATCATCTTCAATTTCCTTCATCAGTGTTTCATAATTTTCAGAGTTTAGGTTTTTCTCCTCCTTGGTTAAGTTTATTCCTAGGTATTTTATTCTTTCTGATCCAATTTTAAACATGATTTTGTTCTGCTTTCTCTTTTTGATAGTTCATTATTAGTGTATAAAAAAGCAACAGATTTCTGTATATTAATTTTGTATTGTGCAACTTTACTGAATTTCTTTATTAGTTCTAATAGTTTTTGGATAGAGACTTTAGAATTTTCCACATATAGTATAATGCCACCTGTAAATAGGATTTTACTTCTTTCCTTCCAGTTTGGATGCCTTTTATTTCTTTTTATTGTCTGATCTATGGCTAGGACTCCCAGAACTATGTATGTTAAATAGAAGTGGGAATCCTTGTCTTGTCCCTGATTTTAGGGGAAAAGTTTTCAGCTTTTCACCATTAAATATGTTAGTCGTGAGTTTGTTGTAAATAGTATTTATTATGTTGAGACATGTTTACTCTATACCAATTATGATGAGAGTTTTTATCATGAATGGATGTTGAATTTTCTCACATGCTTTTCCTTTGTCTATTGAGATGATCATGTGAATATTCTCCTTCCTTTTGTTAATGTGGTGTATCACATTAATTGATTTGCAAGTGTTGAACCATCTTTGTGACCCTGGAATAAACTCCACTTCATCATGGCATATATATCCTTTTTATATATTATTGAATTTGTTTTTCTAATATTGTGTTGAGAATTTTTGCATTTATATTTATCAGATATATTTGCCTATAATTTTCTTTTTTGTAGTGTCTTTCTTTGGTTTTGATATCAGAGTGATGGTGACCTTGTAGAATGAATCTGGGAGTATTCCATCCTTTTTAATTTTTTAGAATAGTTTGAGACAGATAGGTATTAGCTTTTCTTTATATATTTGGTAGAAGTCCCCTGTGAAGACATCCAGTCCTGGACTTCTGTTTACTGGGAAGTTTTGTTTTTGGTTTTGGTTTTTTATTACAAATTCAATCTCACTACTAGTGATCGGTCTGTTTACATTGTCTATTTCTTCCTGATACAGTCTTGGAAGATTGTATGTTTCTAGAAATTTGTCCATTTCTTCTAGTTTGTCCAATTTGTTGGCATAATAACTGTTCATAGTATGCTCTCATGATTTTATTTTGTATCTCTGTGATATTGGTTGTTATTTCTCCTCTTTCATTTCTTATTTTGTTTATGTGAGTC
>NC_083097.1:24107380-24199354 GCF_949774975.1 Lagenorhynchus albirostris | reverse complement strand
GCCATTTTTTTAAAAACTTGTTTTCTGGTTCTTTTTTGTAGTTCTGTTTTTTAATTCTTTTTCTAGTTTCTTCCTTTTGGTTTGATAATTTTAAGTAGTATATTTGTGTTCCTTACTGTCTAGTTTTTGTGTATCTATTGTAGGTTTCTGATTTCTGGTAACCATGGGATTCATATATGTTGATCTATAACTATGTGTTTTAATCAGGTAATCATTTCAGTTCAAAAACATTCTAAAAGATTTACAGTTTTAACTCCCATCCTCCACATTTTGTGCTTTTAATGTCACATCTTCATCTCTTTACTGATTATTGTAGATGATTTTACAAATTTTTGCGTTTTACTTTTGCGCTATTTAACTGGCTGATCCTCAGCCTTTACTATATATTTGCCTTTACTAGTGGGATTTTTTCATTTCCTATATATACTTACTTCTTACTATAGCCTTTTCATTGCCAGTCAGAGAAGACCCTGTAACATTTCTTTTAGGGTAGGTTTAGTATTCATGAACTCTTTTAGCTTTTGCTTGTCTCAGAATTTCTTTATCTCTCCTTCAGTTCTAAATAATAATTTTGCTGGGTGTAGTATCCTAGGTTGCAGGTTTTTTCCTTTAAGTTCTTTGAATATATCAAGCCACTCCATTCTGGCCTGAGAAGTTTCTGCAGAGAAATCAGCTGATAACCTTTGGGGGACTCCCTTGTATATAACAGTTTTTCTCTTGCTGCCTTTAAAATTCTCTCTTTAACTTTTGCCATTTTAATTATGGTATTTCTTGGTGAGGATCTGTTTGGGTTCATCTTGTTTGGGATCCTCTGTGCTTCCCATACCTGGATATGTTTCCTTCTTCATGTTTGGGAAGTTTCCAGCAATAATTTTATCAAATACATCTTCTACCCCCTTTTTTCTCTCTTCTCTGGCTCAGTGCTGCCTTTGTCCCTAACAGCTGAGCTCTCCTCTTGGCCACTGCATCCCTCACCCTAGTGTGGAGCTGTGCTGTGTAGTAGGTGGGACTGGTGCAGGTGCTTAGCATGGATTGTTGAGAAGGCTGAGGGCAGTCCCAGACACAGTCAGAGAACTAGATCACTTATGATGCACTGCCTGAGTAAGCACCAGTAATTGTTGCCCTTGCCCTGCTCAGATGCAGCTCCTGGTCTGAGCTGCCTTTGTCCCTCACAGCTGAGCTTTCCCTGAAGCAGTGGCAGCCCTTGCCCCAATGTGAACCTACGTCATGAGCAGGTGGGGCATGAGTGGGCACTCATCTCAGGCTGGGGTACACACCAGGGTGGTCTTAGGAGACCAGCCTGCATCCTGTGCAGTTTCAATCCACTCTCTCCACCCTGTTTCAGAAGTAAGCAAGCATGTGTGCACTCTCATGAGCAGAGTCTAGGCTTCCCACAGCTCTCCTGTTAGTCCCACCAGTCCTCCAACCAGCCAAGGGGACCTGTTTTCCAGGTGTCAGACCCCAGCCCTGGGGCACCCAGTATGTGACTTGAGCCAATCACTCTCTATGGGAGATCTCCACTTGTGTAACCTCCCTCCTCTTCTGAGTCCCCTCCCAGGTGCACAAGTCCAAATCTGATCAGTTCTCTTCCCTTCCTTACCTAATCCTGTGTGGATCTTTCTTACAGCCTTGGCTGTACAGGAGTCTTTCTGCCAGTCTACAGTTAGTTTTCAGTGAGAATCATTCCACATGTAGATATATTTTTGATGTTTTTGTAGGAGGAGGTGAGTTTTGCATCTTCCTACTCTACCATCTTCATCTCCACAATAATTTCAAATTTTAGTTTGATCACTCTGACCAATACATTAGTGTAAGAAAATTCAAGATCACAATTAGGTAATAATAGCAAATGCCTACATTGCACTTACCATGTTTTGGCCACTTATTCTAATCATATTACATGAATTAACTCATTTTAGTTCTCACAATAAAAATAATTAGAAGAAATTTGGTAATAAAAACTTATCCTCCTTGGCTTCAACTTTTTTCATACCATGACTTTGGCTGTTATCTTTATTTAATTAATTCTGTGTTGGATTTTATGACATAATTTGTAAAGGACACTAATAACAACAGAGCCTGTAAGTCACTAATCAGCTGACCTTAGAGGCTAAGTGTGCTTTGTTTTCCCTGTGTCCCTGTAAAAAGGAAAAAAAGTAAAGTAGCCTCAAAAGGAAATTTTCTTTCTTGTCTGTCTGAAAGATGGATCACTTGTGTAATAGTTTGCTAGAGCTGCCGTAACAAAATATCAGGAACTGGGTGGCTTGAACAACTGAAGTTTATTGTCTCAAAGTTCTGGAGCCTGGAAGTTCAAGCTTAAGGTGTCAACAGGGTTAGTAACTTCTAAGGGCCTCTCTCCTTACATTAAATACAGCCATTGTCTTTCTGTGTCTTTTCACATTATTTTCTCTCTGTACTTGTCTCTCTGTCCAAATTATTTTCCTTTTCATAAGGATACCACCCATATTAGATTAGGGCTTACCCTATCCACCACATTTTAACTTAATTACCTCTGTAAAAACTATCTCCAAATAAGGTCACACTCTGAAGCACTGGGGATTAGGACTCCAACATTTGTGGGGGGGAGGACACATTTTAAATTACAACAACTTAGCTTAAGATATGAGGAGTACTATTACTTTAACATGAAACATCTGAAATCTCGCATCCTTGTGCCTCCAACTAGCCTGTTTTATCTTCACCATTGATTTGTGTTTCCTCTGTCTTTTCTATTCTCTATCCCAAATTCCTTTAATTGATATAAAATCAAGACCCCGGGCACCAAGTGTCTACACTAATCTATTTGTCAGTCCATCATGAGAAGAAAAATGGTTAAATATCTTCAAAACAGAATACTAAGAAACATTTTTAAAATGAGAATAATTTTCATCCACGACTAAATAAAACAAGGAAAGTAAGGCAGAACTTAGATCAGGTTATATCTTATACCTTACCATTAAAATTTGATTAGACTAAAGTTGCAAGGTTGTGAAAACAGAGGGATGCATTAATAGGATACTTTAGTACTAATTTTTATGATTCTTTTAAGCAATATTTGGTAGACTTGAAAGCTAATGGAACTTTCTGTCTCTCTCTCTCCCCCACTCCCTCCCGTTCTCACTTGAATGGACTAAAACTTTAAATAGTAAATTTATTTGGAAAAATAAATAAATTAGAATAATGAATTTAAGGTTTGGGAGATTTCTTAACTGCAGCTGAATTAATTAGGAAATACCATTACTTTGACTTCATGTAACCATTCACTATCCTTTTTTGCAAGTAGAATATGTGTGTTATCCCTGTTTATTTTAACTGAAATTGACCTCAAACTGTGTTCCATAATGTATTTTTTATGGTTCCTAATCATTTATTAAAAGTATAACACTTTGCCATTATCATACTTGTGATTTTTAAAAAATTTCTATTGCAGTGTAGTTGATTTAAAATGTTGTATTAGTTTTTGCTGTATAGCAGAGTGAATCAGTTGTACGTATACATATATCCACTCCTTTTTAGAATCTTTTCCTGTACAGGTCATTCGAGAGTATTAAGATGAGTTCCCTGTGCTATACAGTAAGTCCTTATTAGTTATCTATTATATATATATAGTAGTGTGTATATGTCAGTCTCCCAATTTATCCCCCCCCTAACCCCAGTAACCATGAGTTTGTTTTCTGCATCTGTGACTCTATTTCTGTTTGGTAAATAAGTTCATTTGTACCATTTTTTTTTACATTCCACAGGTACATGATACCTTATATGTGTCTTTCTCTGTCTTCACTCAGTATGACAATTTCTAGGCCCATTCATGTCACTGCAAATGATATTTCATACTTCTTTTATGGCTACAATGAACATTGGGGTGCAATGTATCTTTTCGAATTATGGTTTTCTCTGGATATATGCCCAGGAGTGGGATTGCTGGATCATATGGTATCTCTATTTTTAGTTTCTTAAGCAAACTCCATACTCTTCTCCATAGTGGTTGTACCAATTTACATTCCCACCAACAGTGGAGGAGGGTTCCCTTTTCTCTACACCCTCCCTAGCATTTATGTTTGTAGATTTTTTGATGATGGCCATTCTGACCAGTGTGAGGTGATACCTCATTGTAGTTCTGATTTGTATTTCTCTAATAATTAGTGATGTTAAGTATCTTTTCATTTGCTTTTTGTCCATCTGTGTGTCTTCTTTGGAGAAATGTCTATTTAGTTTCCACCCATTTTTTTGATTGGGTTTTTTTAATATATATATATATATATATATATATATATATATATATATATATTGAGCTGCATGAGCTGTTTGTTTGTTTGTATATCTTGGAGATTAGTCCCTTGTCTGTCACTTCATTTGCAAATATTTTCTCCAGTTCAGTGTCTTTTCATTTTGTTTACGGTTTCCTTTGCTGTGCAAAAGTGTTTTTGTTTTGGTTTTGGGATTTTTGGCTGTGCTGCATAGCATATAGGAATTTAGTTCCCTGACCATGGATTGAACTCGTGCCTCCTGCAGTGGAAGTGCAGTCTTAACCACTGGACCACCAGCGAAGTCCCTGTGCAAAATCTTTTAATTAGGTCCCATTTGTTTATTTTTGTTTTTATTTTCATTACTCTAAGAAATGGGTCAAAAAAGATCTTGCTGCAATTTATGTCAGAAAGTGTTCTGCCTATAGTATAGTATCCAGCCTTACATTTAGCTCTTTAATCCATTTTGAGTTTATTTTTGTGTATGGTGTTAGGGAGTGTTCTAATTTCATTCTTTTACATGTAGCTGTCCTGTTTTCCCAGCACCACTTATTAAAGAGGCTGTCTTTTCTCCATTGCATATTCTTGCCTCCTTTGTCATAGATTAGGTGACCATAGGTGCTTGGATATATCTCTGGACTTGCTATCCTGTTCCATTGATCTATATTTCTCTTTTTGTGCCAGTACCATACTGTTTTGATGACTGTAGCTTTGTGGTATAGTTTGAGGTCAGGGAGCCTGATTCCTCCAGCTCCATTTTTATTTCTCAAGATTGCTTTATCTATTCAGGGTCTTTTGTGTTTCTGTACAAATTTAAAAATTTTTTTGTTCTAATTCTGTGAAAAATGCTATTGGTAATTTGATAGGGATTGAATTGAATCTGTAGATTGCTTTGGGCAGTATAGTCATTTGGACAATATTGATTCTTCCAGTCCAAGAACATGGTATATCTCTCCATCTGTTTGTGTCATCTGTGATTTTTTTCATCAGTATATTTTTTCTTTTTATTGGAGTATAATTGTTTTACAATATTGGGTTAGTTTCTGCTCTAGAACAAAGTGAATCAGCTATATTTATACATATATCCCCACCCCACCCCTCTAGTTCATCACAGAGCACCGAGCTGAGCTCCCTGTGCTATACAGCAGCTTCCTACTAGCTATCTTTTTTACACATGGTAGAGTATATATTTCAGTGTTACTCTCTCAGTTCATCCCACCCTCCCCTTCCCTCCCCCTGTGTCTACAAGTCTGTTCTCTACATCTGTATCTCTCAGTATCTTATAGTTTTCTCTGTGCAGGTCTTTTGCCTCCTTAGGTAGGGTTATTCCTATGTATTTTATTCTTTTTAATGCAATGGTATTGTTTTCTTAATTTCTTTTGGTGAATTTAAGAAAATTGAAATCATATCAAGCATCTTTTCCGACCACAATGCTATGAGATTAGAAATCAATTACAGGAAAACTTTTCTTCTCAAACTCTTTCAAAAAACTAATTGCAGAGGAAGGAAGACTCCCAAGCTCATTCCATGAGGCCACCATCACCCTGATACCATAACCAGACAAAGATAGATAGCACAAAAAAAGAAAATTACAGGCCAATATCACTGATGAACATAGACACAAAAATCCTCAACAAAATACTAGCAAAGAGAATCCAGCAACACATTAAAGGGATCATACACTATGATCAGGTGGGATTTAGCCCAGGGATGAAATGATTTTTCATTTTCCACAAATCAATGAGTATGATACATCACATCAATAATTTGAAGAATAAAAACCACATGATCATCTCAATAGATGCAGAAAAAGCTTTTGACAGAATTCAAAACCCATTTATGATCAAAATTCTCCAGAAAGTGGACATAGAGGGAACCTACCACAGCATAATAAAGCCATAGTCAATAAACCCAGAGCAAACATCAATCTCTGTGGTGAAAAGCTGAAAGCATTTCCTCTAAGATCAGGAACAAGAAGACAAGGATGTCCATTCTTGCCAGTATTATCCAACATAGTTTTGGAAGTCCTAGCCACAGCAATCAGAGAAGAAAAAGTAATAAAATGATCCAAATTGGAAAAGTAGTAGTAAAACTGTCACTATTTGCAAATGACATAATACTATCCATAGAAAATCCTGAAGATGCTACCAGAAAATTACTAGAGCCCATTAATGAATTTGGTAGAGTTGCAGGATATAAAAACCATACACAGAAATCTCTTGCATTCCTAACAACAAAAGATCAGAAAGAGAATTTAAGGAAACCAATCACTATTTTAACATATTAATCAATAATTTATTTTATTCTTACTTTATAAAGGAGATTTTGTTTCTTTATAAAGGAGATATAGTTTAGGAATATTATCCAGTGTAGACCTTTTTAATATTTCTATGCCAAACCCCTGATTTAGTATTATTGTTAATAGGTCTTACCTTAAAAATTAAAAGTAACAATAACAAGCTGGTTATGGAGTAACAACGCCACACTCCCTTGTATGACTTATCAAGAGGATCCTATGAGAATTAACATAATTCATAAGTATACTGTCAAAAGCTCAGAGATAACAGAAGTAAAACCAATGAATCACTGAAGTAGTAATTAGTAAAAGTTTGTTGTGCACACACCAAAAAGATAGTTTGCGAACCAAGCACACTCAAAGCAAAACATAGAGGCTCATAGGCAATTGTTATAAAGCAGTTTAGTGAGAAGACAGTGACTGCTTATTCTTCATTGATTGGTTATAATATTAGAATTTAAGTGATAGGGAATTGGTTAGTTGTTACCTCTTATCAAGCTTGAGAAAAAGTTTAAGTCTTGCTTATGATTTGCAGAAGCAGAAACAAGAAATGAGTCAGGTCAAGTTAGTAATTAAGCTTTGTTGGTAGGGCTAAATTGGTTTTGTCTTTTCAGGGAATTTTCAAGTTTGGTCTCCTTTTTATTTTAACAATACTTAGCACATAAATTATAAGTCACTATGCATTACATATCTAGTAAAAATAGGAGACTGAAGACAATTTAATTTTGGATAAAACTTCTTTTAGTGATTACAATTTTGCAAAAAGAAAAAATGTACTGTTTAACAATTGTAATTTGATATTTTCCACTTTATGATAAATATATTAGTATAAATCAGATATAATCATGTTGGAAACAAGAAAGTGGTCAAAACAGTGATGTATGTGATTTTTAAAGTCGCTTTATAAAGAAAATACTTCTTGTAAAACTGATTTGTTGTTTACCATACACAAAGGCCAAGGGAAGAGAAGGTAGATTAGTTTATTATTATTTCACATTTTCTACATCTATTTGACAATAGAATGTTTTTCTCTTATAATACATGTAACAGAATTTCACATCACAGACCTTAATTCAGGAAAGGAGAAAATAATTGTAAAACATGAGTAGACTAACTGTTCCTGAAATAAAACTAGTAGAAGTGAAATAAGCAACATGAGAAAAATAGTCTTCTTCTTGCAAGGTTCCTAGAGCTGCCTATTGCCAATTCCTAGCATATAAAATGGAAATAAGGAATCAATATTATAATAAATCTGACTTGTAAAAAATTAATCTTTATGAAAATATTTGAGTAGGTAGGACTACCACTGGATAAGGTCAGGAGGGTGGACCCACTGCCCTAGTGAGGTAAGAAGACCAAGCATTGAGCCACAGAGTGTTATTCTCTGGTCTTGGCACCTAACAGAAATTGCTATACTGAGTTTTGGACTTCCTTGAGACCCTTGACTTTTTTTCCTTCCTATTCATCCTTTTAAGGTGGGACTATCTACCCTATACATATCCCCCATTATAATTTGAAAGCAGATAACTTTTTTCTAGGTTGGCAGGTCCATGAGTAGAAAACAATTTTTCCCCACAATGGACCATATCAGAGCTTCACCCATGTCTGACTTAAATTATTTAGAAGATATACAATTTGAGACTTTTGAGTTAATTATATTGAGATGGTATTTTGAACTTAGAGTTGATATTGGAATGGATTAAGACTTGGTGACGATGGAATAGTATGAGTATATTTTGTATATAGAAATAATGAAAATTTGGAGGGAACAATGGAAGAACTGCACTGGGTTGAATAATTCTCCCCCAAAATTCAAACCATCCTAAATGTGCAAACGTGGCATTATTTGGAATAGGATCTTTGCAGATGTAATCAAGTTATGATGAGGTCATATTTGATAAGAGTGGACCATAAATCCAATGACTAGTGTCTTTCTTTGTAAGATAAAGGAGAAGGATATGTGAATGCAAAGAATAGAATCATACATAGAAAAGACGGTCATGTGAAGATGTAGGCAAAAATTGTATGAGCCAAGGAATGACAAGGACTGTTTGTTAGAAAACCACCAGAAGCTAAGAAGAGGCAAGGAAGGATTCTTCCCTGGAAACTTCAGAAAGAATATAGTGCTGCTGACACTCTCATTTCAGATCAGACTTCTAGCCTCCAGAATTGTGAGAGGACAAACTTGTGTTGTTTGAAGTCATCTAGTTTGTGGCAAACTGTTATGGCAGCTCTAGGAAACTAATGCACTATTCATCCCTCTGGTTTCAACTGACATTGAATGTCCTCTATGAGCCTTCTCTAATAGTCACAAAGCTAAGTGCCTCTCCATAGTACTTCTCATTTTCCCTTTGCATTGTCATTCATAGCACTGAATATATTATATGAAAGATCTGTTAATGAGTGTATCTACTACTCTAGTGTGCCTCAAGCTGACAAGTATCTTATCGTTCTTTGCAACACTAGCACCTAGGAAATTTCCTGTCACTAGAACAAAGTTAAAGAAGAAAAACTACAGAGACTATTTGGTTACAGTACAATCACCATGCAACAATCTGTAAACATATGAAGTGTACACTTCAACAGGCACATTCATATGTCAAAACTCAGCAAAGGGTTACATAATCAAGATACCACACTGGTTGAGTAAAACATTTTATAGTTTTCATGAAACAAATCTTTATAATTTATCAGTGAAAGTAGAATGATTTTTGTCCACTGGTGTCCTACATTGGCAATGATATAAAGTACATATCAAAATAATATGAAATATTAACTTGATCATTAAAATAGAAAAGGCTTGTACTAAATGCAATTTATAATACATTTTGACTAGTATTAACGGAGATCACTTTGCAAATGAAATGTGTTTGCTATTTGGCTAACAATTTGCATCTCCGTATTAATTGGTTGTGAAAGATAAATATACAAAATAAAAAGCTCATTAAAGACAGATTCACTCCATTATTTTCTTAATTATTTTTAACTGTTTTATATTCTCTTTGAAGAAATATAACTTTAAATTTGCAAATATTTAAATGCTCATTTTCTTCACAGTTTATAGAAGAGCATCACACAGTGTAGTCACACATAAAATGCTTAAAGAGTGCAAAACCACATTTTAATTATACAGTATCAGCTAAGATAACTCAATAATATCAATAAACTTACAAAACAATTTCAGGAGAAATGTAAAACTCTATTAGAGTTTTAAAATCAAACAATAGATTATCAAATGGCAAAAGGAAGATAATTTACTGGACTGAAATTTGATAAAATTTGTAAATTAAATAAGTATGTAATTATAAAGCATGATATAATAATTTTCACAAAATAAATCATTTCTCAGCTCCATTCCTTTTGCTTTAGATTGAATTCAGGCAATCCATTACTAAAATTTTTTCTATTTTATGAATGTTACCATTTTTGCTTTTACCTCATGACTTACTTCAATTACAATTTAAAATATATATCTAACAGGACTTCTGGTTTCAGTCCTAACACATAAAGAATATTGAAATAAAATCTTTAATACTCACAACAACAACAACAACAAAACCCCTGAAAACTAATGTATCTTTTTGGACTCAACATGGACTAGAGCTTACAGGGCAAATCACCACTGCAAAGTCTAGAAACACAGGTGAACCCACGTAGTCACAGCAAAGATCTGCTTATCTGGAGAAAAAAGTTACAGGAGCCATAAAATGGTAGGGCCCCTTTAATCATAATATTGCTGAACTGCTAGAGACTGAGTATGGAACCAGTGTGAGTGAGAAACTCCCGGGTGCTACAGTTTTAAGGGAATCCCAAAATTTTGTGGGCTTTAACCTACAGAAATACACACAAGTTCTCACAATAAAGAGTCAAGAAAAATTTCCTCCTGGTGTTAGGAGTGGAAGTGGGAAAAGTAGGTCCTTAGGGCTGCTGTAAAAAATCATTACAAATGTGATGGCTTAAAACAGTAGAAATTTACTCTCTTGCAATTCTGAAGTATTGAAGCTGAAAATCAATTTCACTGACCTAAAATTAACGGTTACCTGGGCCATGCTCCTTCAGGAGACATGAGAGGAGAATCCATTTCTTCCCTCTTCCAGCTTCTGGTAGCTGCTACATTCCTTAACTGTGACCACATCATTCCAATCTCTGCTTCTGTGGCCACATTGCCTCCTCTTTTATATGCCTCTCTTATAATGACACATATAATTGAATTTAAGACCCATCTGGAAAATCCATGATAATCTTGATGTCAATATATTAACTTAGTCATATCTGCAAAAAGCCCTTTTCCTTATAAGATAACATTTACAGATTCCATGAATTAAGACCTGATATCTTTGGGAGGCCATTATTCCATTACAACACTAAGCATTTTGAAATATGCACAGAATAGTCTCTATAACAATGAGCTAATCCATAAGAAAAGACTTAACTATAGTCTTATCCCACCTGGGGAAGAACATTTATCCAAACCAGCCCCATTTAGTTTTCCTGTCTCACATAAATGGGAAGAAGAAAAAACTATTCAAATAAAGAAACACTTTTAAAGATCACAGCTCAGAGACATAGGCCTTTGGAAACACTGAGATTTAATTATAAGATTATAGAACTTGTTCCTTCCCTCATACCATACCACCACACCAACATTGCTCTAGTATAGTAACAGTGGATTATAGCTGAAACATTCCAAGATGCAGACTCACTGAGGAGGAGTAATTAGAGAAGCCCAAAACTAAGATAAAAACAAGGACACAAAATGAAGGCTCTGGAACCTCTAGTTACAGAAAATATTAAGGGGTCCAAATTCTATCTGTATTAACATAAATCCTCACTTTAGTGGCCTCTGTAACTTAGTTCCTATTGCCTGATATATGTCCTACTTTCAATAAAAAATTAAAAGACATTGTAAAATGCCAGAAAAATTAGTCTGCAAGGAGAAACAAGCTTAAGGACCAGACTTACACATGATATAAATGTTGAAATTATCAGCTAGATAAAATGACAATGTTCAATGTGTTTAAGGATCTAATGAAAAAGTAGATCAAATGCAAGAACAGATGAATACTATAAACAGAAACATGAAAACTCTAAAAAAGAATCAAAAATAAATGTTAGAAATAAAAAGCAGTGTATCATACCCATAACTTTGAAGGACTCATCAGTAGGATGGACATGGTTAAAGGAATAATCAGTGAGCTTGGTCAATAGAAACTTCACAAACTGAAATGCAAATAGAAGAAAATTTAAATAAAAGGATGCAATGTCCAAAACAGTAGGACAATTACAAATGTGGAACATAATCATAATTGGTATACTATAAGGAGAAAAAAGAATATAGAATTATTTGAATTAATGCTGATTGAGAATATTCCAAAAGCAAGGACCATAAGACAGTGAACCTAAAAAACAAAAGGAGAATCTGAATAATTAAACAATAAAGTACATCTAGGATTATCATACTCAAAGTGTAGGAAACCAGATGTAAAGAAAATCTTGAAAGGAATTAGAGAAAACAAATACACTCAAAACAAATACATACATTTAGAGTAAAATGGATAAGAAACTCATGGGGCTTGCCCCCAAAACCATACAATCAAGAAGAGAATAAAATGAAATATTCAAAGTACTGAAAAAAAACCTAGAATTCTATAACCAGTAAAATTATCCTACAAAATTGAAGGAGAAATAAAGACTTCATTAGAAAATAACATAAGTAAATAAATTACTGAAGAAACTCATTGCCAGCAGACGTATATGGAAGAAATATTAAAAAAAATTCTCCAGGACTGAAAATAATCTGAATCAGAAATTCAGATCTACATTAAAAAGAAATAGTGTACAAGGAGAATAAATGAAGAGAAAATGAATTATTTTTTTCTTATTCTTAATTGATCTAAAAGATAATTTTTAATGTAATTATAATAATCATGTATTAGGTGATTATATCATAAAATATGTGAAACAAATGACAGTAATGTAGTAAAGGAGATAAGGGAGAGAGATAATAATCTGCTATATCTGCACTACAAGTGAATTTAAAACATTATATATATATGATTTAAATAAAGCAAATCTAAATAAAACTTGACACTACAAAGTAGAAATCTCAAAAGAAATTTTTTAAATGTGAACTAAATTAAAATGACGATAGAATATCAAAATTATGGGATGTAGTAAAAGTGGTGCTAAGAGGAAAAATTTTACCATTAAATACATATATTAGAAAACAAGAAAGAGCTAATCAATAACCTTAGTGATCATCTTAGGAAGCTAGGAAAAGAACAGAAATTTAAGTCTAAATCAAGAAGAAGAAAAGAAGTAATAAAAATTAAAGGAGAAATTAATGAAACTGAAAACAGAAAAGAATAAATCAAAGAAACCAAAAGTTGGCTCTTTGAAAAGTTCAGTAAAATTGATAGATAACCTCTAGCCAGGGACAGAGAACAAATTACCTGTATCAAAATTAAAATAATGAAATGGGGGCATCACTGCTGATTCCACAGGTATTAAAAGGAAAGACATAGAACGCTATGTACACTGTATGCAAACTTATTTGATAACTTAGATAAAATGTACTTATTCCTTAAAAGATATATATTACTAACATACAGAAAAGGAGGAATAGATAATCTGAATAGGCCAGTAATTATTATATGTAGACAGAATGATTTTAAAGTTGACACTAAAAGGCAAAAGGTTTAGAAGTGTCAACACAATGCTCAAGAAGAACAAATTTGGAGTACTCACGTTCTCCAGTTTCAAGAGTGATTATAAAGCTATAGTAATCAATATGAGTGAATTGACACATGGACCCATGGCAACAGACTCACACAAATACAGTGAACTAATCTTTGTCAAGTAGCAAAGGCAATTCAATGGAGCAGGGATAGTTTTTTCAACAAGTAATTCTAGAATAATTGGATGTCCATAAGCAAAAAAATAAATAAATCTAGGAACAGATTTTACATCATTCACAGAAACTAACTCAAAATGGATCATAGACCCAAAAGTTAAATGCAAAACTATAAAACTTCCAGAAAAAAATAAAGAGAAAAATCTGAGCCATTGACTCTTTTAAATAAGTTCTTAGATGCAACACCAAAATTATAAAACATGGAAGAAAAATTAATAAGTTTAACTTTATTAACTTAAAATCTACTATTTGCAAAGGCACTATTAAGAAGTTGAAAAGACTAGCCACATATTGAGAGAAAATGTTTGCAAAACATATCTGATAGAGAACTTGTACCTATATACAAAGAACTCTTAAAACTCACCAGTAAGAAACCAAAAACTTCAATTCAAACATGTAAAATATGTTAATAGACACCTCTCCAAAAAAGATATTCAATGGTAACTAATCATATGAAATTATACTCAAAATTATTTCTCATTAGGGATTTGCAAAATACAGCAATAATATAACACATGTACCTATTACAAAGATACCTATTACAACTGCTAAAATCCCAAAACTAGCAATACCAGTTGCTGATAAGCATGTGGAGTAGAAAGAACTATTTATTATTCTAATTACATGATAGTCTGGAAAAGGTAAAACTATAAAGATGGTAAATAGATCAGTGGCTGCATGGGGTCCCCATGAGTATGTGGGAATAGGTTGAATAGGGGAAATGCAGAAGAATTTTACTGTGGTGAGACTATGTACATAAGACAGTAATGGTGATTACATGAAACTACAGATTTGTCAATACTCAGAATTTTAGAGCATAAAAATTGAACTTTAATGTATGAAAAAATGTTAAAGTCCTATAGAAGATCAGGGGATTCCAGGATAGAATGCAGAATATTAAAATCAATAACTGTATTAGAAATGCATTAAATAACTTCACTGGAAAGTGTACAAGAGATTAGCAATCCAAGTAACTTTGGAAATGAGTGTAATCCATAAGACTAAAGGTAAATACTGCACATAAGAACTGTATCTAGATGACAGTCATTTCTATCAACTAGAAATGACTATCAACTGGGGTGTGGGTTAATAATTCTGATACTAAAATACACATATACTAGCATTCAAGAATTAAGTAAATGGGTGGAGAATGGTAGGAATCAGTTTCCTCACTTTGGAAATAGGAACTTACAGATAGAGAAGGATGCTAAAATGATACATGTGGTAATGAATACTGATGTCTCTGACTCTAATCAACTCATGCTTAACTTGATGTGAATACCATTTAGAAATATATATAGATCTCTACATACATAGAATTGTATTGTTTGGCACACAGTTGAGCTGGAGAAAGATCTGAGCTGCCAAATATTGGAGTAATTGATTAAAAACAAAAAGCCAAAATGAAAGTTAAGGCTTTAATCACTTACTGCCATGATAAAAGCAAGAATCTAAACAGGAGAAAGTACAAGCACCCCCATTTCGTTTTCCCCCAACGAATGGTTTGCCAGTCAAGGGTCAGATGGCTCAGCAGAGACATGGAGGAATCCTCTCACTGTGGAAGGATCCTTAAACAAAAAGTTTTTGCAGATTTATGAACTCTGAGGCTGGGGGTCGGGGGAGCTAAGATAGGAAGAAAAGAGAGGGCTACAAGTAGAAAAGTACTGAGTATTGAGTCAGATTCAGGAAACGTGTCTTCAAGGTATATCCCCCTGCTCCTCTGATAAGGTGCCTGAGGAAGACCTTGGCTGAGGACTCCAGGTAAAGAAACCTAGGGATGAATGCACCAGGCATTCAGCATTGTGTATTTTATCTTGTTCTACTATCATCCCTCTCTCTATGTTCTAGGCTAAAAAACCAACAGCCTAAAATTACAGTGAAAAGCAGCAGCATGACAGCATTAAACCTGCAAATAGGATAGAGCTCTTTCAAAGCCTCATTCTCATCAATGTTTGACCTGCCTGGTAATTCCCTAAAAGATGCACTTAAAAGGCTTGTATTTATTTGACCTAAATCAGAGTTAACCAATTGCAAGATAAATTTTCTTGGTGGGCATTTGTTGAAAACAATCAATGGCAATTGTTTAACATTACCAATGTCTGAGACAGTAACAACTGGGGCAAACAATAGACTAACAAAAAGACTTAAATGGAAAAGCTGGGAAAATGAGATGTCCATACAGGCTTTGAATAGCTTTGACATATTCCTAGAAGGCTATGCACATGTGAATTTCCGAGTGCTTGGCTGAGGGTTGCATGCAAGACATAGTCCATGTGCAGAAATTCTCAGCAAAGAATGGAAGCCTAATTAATCACAGACATTTAAGGGATTCTCTATAAAATCATTAGCCAATAAGGTAAACAAGCAGAAATTTAAGTGGCAATGCAATTACGAAAATTTACATAATTCAGAAAAGTCACTAAACAAAGAGCAAAAAACAACAAATGCTAGAGGGGGAAATATCTGATTTCCAGAATTGCCATATTATATTATTTAACAAATGTATTTTAAAACACAAAATACAAAAAGAAACAAGAAAGCGTGGCCCATAAAAGGAAAATAAACAGTCAATAAAAACTGTCCCTTAGGAAGCCAGATGTTGGACTTACTAGACAAAGATAGTGAATCAGTTAAACATGTTCAAAGAACTTACAGAAAACATACATAAATACTAAAGCAAAGAATTACGTTTATCAAATATAGAATATCAATAAAGCATTAGAAATCATAAAAAAGAACCAGAGAGAAATTCAAGAAGTTAAAAGCACAATAAATAGCATGTAAAATTCATTAGAAGCCCTCCAGAGTAATTTTTACTTGGCAAAGGAAAGAAACAGCATACTTGATGAGAGCTCAACTGAGATAATCTCAGTTATCTCAGTTAATCAATAACAGATTATGTTACTCAGATGGTCTCAATTATTTTAGTCTAAAAAATGGAAAGAAAAAAGCATTAAGAAAAAAATAAGAGTCTCTGAGATCTGTGGTGAACTATGACATGCACCAACATAGACTTATTGTGATGAACAGAATGAAAGGAGAGAGAAAAGTGCATAGAAAGAATATTTGAAGAAATAATGGACCAAAAGTTCACGAGTTTGAGGAAAAACAACAGAAACAATAAAAGCCAGCAGGCAGTGGGATGACATAGTCAATGTAATGGAAAAAAAGTTTGTAATTCAATAATTTTATATCCAGAACACCTATCCATCAGAGGAGAGATTTAGGGATTCTCAGATAAACAAAAACTGAGAATTTCATTGCTAGCAGACTTGCTAGCATTGATAATTATCAATTGATAATTGATAATTGATCATAATGATAATATTAGGAATCCTTCACACTGAAATAAATGACACTAGACAATTCATAGAATCCACTGGAAGACAAAGTTACCAATAAAGGTAACTACATACATAGATTTTGCAGCTCTTTTTTCTCCTATATGAATTAAATGACAGCTACATAAAAGCAATATTTATAAATCTTTGTTGATTGCATTGTAGTGTATAAAGATGTAATTTGTATGGCAATAGCCACACAAATAAGAAAGAAACAATGAATATAAAGGAAAAACATTTTGTATACTATGGAAAATGTTAGTATTAATTGAAGAAGACTGTTATAATTTAAGATGTAAATTGTAAGAGCTAGGACAACCATTGAGAAAATATCTGAAAAAACATAGTGAATTAAATAACAGGTGAGTGAAAATGGTAAACTAGAAAAACACCTGTGTGATACAAGAGAAAGCAGTAATTGAAGGACAGAGGGACAAATGGGACATAAAACAGGTAGAAAGCAAATAACAAAATAGAGGACATAAATCCTACCTCATTAGCAATTATGTTAAATTTTAATGGATTAAACTTTAGAGTCAAACAGAAAAGACCTGCAGGATGAATGAAAATACAAAATCTAACAATATGTTGCTTTCAGGAGACACATTTTAGACTCAGAGACACAAACAGAATGAAAATAAAATGATAGAAAAAATATTTCATGCAACAGTAATCAAAAAAATCTGGAGTGACTAATATCAGAAAAAAATAGACTTTAGCACAGAAATTGTAACTAGGGACAAATGGGGTCCCTAGATACATGGGGTTTTAATGTTAATGGGGTCATTTCATTAATTTATATAAGACTTGTAAACATATATGCACCTAATAATAGATTTCCATAGCACATAAACCAGAAATATAAACTTAAGGGAAATAATTTAACAGTCACATCAGAACATATAATTCCTCATTTTTGATAATGGATTAATTGTATAGGAAAAGGATCAATAAAGGTTTGGAAGACTTGAACTACACTACAGACCAAATAGACATAAACATATCCACAGAACACTCTAGCAACATCAGGAGAATGCACATTCATCTCAAGTGCACACAGAATATTCTCTTAGATTATATGTCAGGTCATAAAATGTCTCAATAAATTTAAAATAAATTAAAATCATATATGTTCTTCTAATAATAGAAGAAATTATGAGAACCTGAATAATGTTTTCCAAAATAACTACTGGGTAAAATAAGAAATCACAAGTGAAATTATAAAATAATTTGAGAGGAATGGAAAGGAAAATACAGCACATCAAAACTTATTGGATGCTAATAAAGCATTGTTTATGAGAAATTTATTGTTATAAATGTTATTTTTAAAATTCTTTCTTAAATCAATAACCTAATGTTCTCAATTAAGAACTAGAAAAATAAGGGTAAACTAATCTCAAAGCAAACAGAAGAAAGGATATAAAACAAGAGCAGAGATAACAGAATAGGTGTTATATAAATAAAAGATGAATTCAACAGAACTAAATGTTAGTTCTTTGAGAAGATCAGCTAAACTGACAAATATTTAGATGAACTAACCAAGATAAAAATGGTGAAGATTCAAATTTCATAATCAGACATGAAAGAGGGGATACTACTACTGACATTATAGAAATAAAAGGGATTATATGGGAACACTATGAATAATTGTATTCCAAAAATAATAGAAAATCTAAATGAAATGGGGAAATTTCTAGATGAACACAAACAACAAAAACTAACTCAACAAGAAAAAGACAATCTGAATATGCCTGTAAGTAATGAGATTGAATAATCAAAAAATATTCTACAAAGAAAACCCTTAGACAAGAAGATTACTGCAAAACTATACAAAATATTTAAGATGAATTAATGTTGATACTGAATCTTTTCCAAAAAACAGAAGAGGAAGAAACATTTCTTATCTCATTCTATGGGTGCCCTATTCCCCGGATAACAAAACCAAAGATATGACAAGAACAGAAAGTTATAAAACAGTATCTCTATGATATAGATGTAACAATCCTCAATAAAATGTACAAGCCAAATCCAGAACAATATTAAAAGGATTATACACTATGACCAAGTGGGATTTGTCCAAGAAATACAAGATTGTTTCAACACATGAAAATATATAAATTTAAAATACCATGAAAATAGAACAAAAGACATGAAAATGGTCTTAATAAGCAATGAACAAATTTTGACAAACTCACAGCAAACTTGATAATTAACAGTAAAAAAACCAAAAGTTTTCTTCCTAAAATCAGGAATGAGACAAGAATGTCCTCTCTTGCTACTTCAATTCAAAATTATTCTGTAGGTTCCAACCAAAAAAATTAGAGAGGAGAAAATAAGGAAATAAAGAAAACACATTTCTAAAAAACACATTGCTAAAATCACACTTAATAGGATTGGATTTGTTTCCCCTAAGGTCAAGAACAAGACAACAATGTCTGCTCTCAGTGCATCTATTTTATTAAATCTTGTAATATAGGTTCTAGCCATTAAAAAGAATAGGAATAAAAGGCAACTAAATTGAAAAGAAAGAACTAAAACTATCTCTATTCACAGATAACATGATATTGTGTATGGGAAATCATAAGGATCCTCAAAAAATAATTAGACCTAATAAAGAAATTTATCAAAACTTCAGAATACAAGATTAATAAACAAATAAATTGCATTTATATACACTGTCAAAAACTGTCAGAAAATAAAACCAAGTTAACATTTTCATCTATAATAGCATCAAAAAATAAAATATTTAGAAGTAAATTGAATAAAAGTAGTACATGATTTTCATGTAGAAAACTACAGAACACTGTTAAAAGACATTGAAAACTAAAATGAATGTAAGGGCATACTGTGTTCATGGATTGGAAGACTTAACATTGTTAAGATATCAAATCCCTTAATTAATCTACAGAATTAACACAGACTGTATCAAAACTCCAGGTGATTTTTTGCAGAAATTTCTAATCTGTTACTAAAATTCATATAGAATTGCAGAATACACAGAATAGTCAGAACAAACTTGAAAAACAAATTAAAAAGCCAAACAAAAATATTTAGAAGTCTCACTTCCTGATTTTAAAACCTAAGACAAAGCCACAGAAATCAAGGCTTCATGGATTAGCATAAGGATAGATATACAACAATTAAATAAAATGTAGAGTGTAAAAAATAGTCATTCATTTATGTTTAATTAATTTTTCCTAGGGTATCAAGACAATTCAGTAGGGAAATAATAGTTTTTAATAAATGGTTCTGAGAAACTGGATATACATATTGTATATATGCAAATGATGATGTTGAATCCTTACCTTACACAATATACAAAATAAACCTCTAGATGATATAAAAATCCTTAGAAAATATACAACTGAATCTTTCTGTTGTTGGATAACATGATGGTTTCTTTTATGCAACATCAAAACACGATCAACAAAAGAAAAATTAATAAATTTAGTTGCATCAAAAAAATTTCTTTCTAATATCTGCAAATCAATCCATCTGATACACCACATTAACAAGTTGAAAATTAAAAGCTATATGATCATCTCAATAGATACAGAAAAAGCTTTTGATAAAACTCAACATCCATTTATGATAAAAACTCTCTAGAAAGTGGGCATAGAGGGAACATATTTCAACATAATAAAGCCCATATATGCAAGCCCACAGCTAACATCATACTCAAAGGTGAAAATCTGAAAGCATTTCCTCTGAGATCAGGAACAAGACAAGGATGCCCACTCTCACCACTTTTATTCAACATAATATTAGAAGTCCTAGCCATAGTAATCAGACAAGAAAAAGAAACAAAATGAATCCAAATTGGAAAGGTAGAAGTATCGTAAAACTATTACTGTTTGCAGCTGTCATGATACTATACAGAGAAAACCCTAAAGATGCCACCAAAAAACTAGTAGATCTCATCACTGAATTTGGTAAAGTTGCAGAATACAAAATTAATACACAGAAATCTATTTTCCTTTTATATACACTAACAATGAACTATCAGAAAGAGAAATTAAGGAAACAATCCCATTACAATAACATCAAAAACAATAAAATACCTAGGAATAACCTACCTAAGGAGGTAAAACACCTGTATTTGGAAACTATAAGACACTGGTGAAAGTAATTGAAGATGACACAAACAGATGGAAAGATATACTGTGTTCATGGATTGGAAGAATTAATACTGTTAAAATATCCATACCACCCAAGGCAATCTACAGATTCAATGCAGTTCCTATCAAAATACCAGGGGTATTTTTCACAGAAATAGAAAAAATAATTTAAAATTTTGTATGGACACACAAGAGACTCCAAATGGTCAAAACAATCTTGAGAAAGAAGAACAGAACTAGAGGAATCATGCTCCCTAACTTAGACTATACTACAAAGCTACAGAAATCAAAACAGTATGGTACTGGCACCAAAACAGACACATAGAACAATGAAACAGAATTGAGACCCAGAAATAAATGCACAAACTTATGGTCAGTTAACTACAACAGAGGAGGCAAGAATATACTATGTAGAAATCAGGCTCTTCAATAACTGGTGTTAGGAAAACTGGAGAGCAACATGTAAAAGAATGAAATTACAACATTCCTAACACTGTATACAATAATAACTCAAAATGGATGAAAGATCTAAATGTAAGGCTGGAAAGGGACTAGAAGGGAACATAGGCAGAACCTTCTTTGACATAATCAATTTTTTAAAAATCTGTCTCTTAAAGCAAAGTAAATAAAGCAAATATAAATGTACAAGCTTCTGCACAGCAAAGGAAACCATGAACAAAACAAAAAGACAACCTAAGGAATGGGAGAAAATATTTGCAAATATGACTGATAAGGGATTAATATCCAAATATATAAACCACTCACACAACTCATCAAAAAAACAAACAACTTGATTTAAAAATGGGCAGAAGCCCTGAATAAACATTTTTTCAAAGAAGATATACAGACGGCCAACAGGTACATGAAAAGATGCTCAACATCATTAGACATCAGAGGAATGCAAATCAAAACCGAAATAAGATATCACCTCACACCTGACAGAATGGCTATCATCAAAAAGACTACAAATAACAAATGTCGGTGAGGATGTGGAGAAAAAGGAACCCTCATACACTGTCGGTGGGAATGTAAACTGGTGCAGCCACTATGGGAAACAGAATAGAGGTTTCTCAAACAACTGAGAAAAGAACTACCATATGACCCAGTAATTCCACTCCTGGATATATATCCCCCCAAAATGACAACACTAATTCAAAAGAATACATGCAATCCAGTGTTCATTGCAGCATTATTTACAGTAGCCAAGATATGAAAGTGACCTAAGTGTGCATCAACAGATGAATGGATAATGAAAATGTGGTATTATGTGTGTGTGTGTGTGTATATATACACACACACACACGCACACACACACACACACACACATACATACATACATACCATGGGCTACTACTCAGACATAAAAAATAATAAAATTTTGCCATTTGGAACAACATAGATGGACTTGGAAGGTATTATACTAAACAAAATAAGTCAAAGACAAAAACTGTATAATATCACTTATATGTGAGATCTAAAAAATAAAACTAGTGAATATAACAAAAAGGAAACAGACCCACAGATATAGAGAACAAACTAGTGGTTACCAGTAGGTAGTAGGAAGTGGGAAGAGCATGATGGGAGAAGGGTGTTAAGAGGTACAAACTACTATGTATAAAATAAATAAGCTACAAGGATACATAGTACAACACAGGGAATATAGCCAATATTTTGTAATAACTAAAAATGGAATATAACCATTAAAATTGTGAATTACTGTGTTGTACACCTGAAAGTTACAATATTGTACATCAACTATAATTCTATTAAAAAATTAAAAATAGGGCTTCCCTGGTGGCACAGTGGTTGAGAGTCCGCCTGCTGATGCAGGGGACACGGGTTCATGCCCCGGTCCGGGAAGATCCCACATGCCGCAGAGTGGCTGGGCCTGTGAGCCATGGCCGCTGAGCCTGTGCGTCCGGAGCCTGTGCTCCGCAGCGGGAGAGGCCACAACAGTGAGAGGCCCACGTACCGCAAAAAAAAAAAAAAATTAATTAAAAATAAATTTTTAAAGTGTGCTTCAAAGACACAATCAAGGATGTGAAAACATAATCCACAGAAGATATCTGAAAATTACATGTCTGATAAGAGTCCAGTGTTCAAACTATATAAAGAAATATTACAAATCAACAATAAAAAGACAACTCAATTGAAATTGAGCAAAAAATTTGAAGAGACATTCT
The DNA here is from genome assembly GCF_949774975.1 of Lagenorhynchus albirostris. Classification (NCBI taxonomy): domain Eukaryota; kingdom Metazoa; phylum Chordata; class Mammalia; order Artiodactyla; family Delphinidae; genus Lagenorhynchus; species Lagenorhynchus albirostris. The sequence goes on along the minus strand of NC_083097.1, from coordinate 24,176,259 downwards.
TCCAAGGAAAATTTATAAATGATCAATAATCACCTGAAAGAAAGCTCAACATCTTTAGTCATTAGCAAAATAAAAACTAAAATGTGGGTGTGACATCACAAACAATAGCAGATTAGGAAGTTCCAGGAGTCGGTCTTAACACCAAAACAACAATTAAATTGTAAAAATTATAAGAATCAACTATTTTGGAACTCCAGAACCTGATCAGACACTTAGAGCAACCAGGGGAGTGCTTGATGAAGGGAGAGTCTGCATAACTCTGGTAAGAGAGAAGAGTGTGCAAACCTGCTACCATTCACCATTTCTCATGTTTACTCTGGCCATAAGGATGGTGGCCTACATTCTTAGAATGGCTGGTGTCAGAATGGAGAGTAAAAAGACAACCTACAGACTGGGAGAAAATATTTGCAAATGATTTGGCCGACAAGAGCTTAATTCCCAAAATATACTAATATACAAACAGCTCACACAGCTCAGTATCAAAAAAAAAAAAATCCAATCAAAAGGGGCGCAAGACAAAATTTCTCCAAAGAAGACATACAGATGGCCAACAGGCACATGAAAAGATGCTCAACATCACTAATTATTAGAGAAATGCACCCAATCAAAAATGGGCAGAAGATCTAAATAGACATTTCTCCAAAGATGACATACAGATGGCCAAAAAGCACATGAAAAGATCATGTCAACATCACTAATTATGAGAGAAATGCAAATCAAAACTACAATGAGGTATCACCTCACACCGGTCAGAATGGCCATCATCAAAAAGTCTGCAAACAATAAATGCTGGAAAGGGTGTGGAGAAAAGAGAACCCTCCTACACTGTTGGTGGGAATGTAAATTGTTACAACCACTATGGAGAACAGTATGGAGGTTCCTTAAGAAACTAAAAATAGAGCTACCATATGATCCAGCAATTCCACTCCTGGGCATATATCTGCAGAAAAAGCATTATTCAAAAAGACACATGCACCCCAATGTTCATTGCAGCACTATTTACAATAGCCAAGACATGGAAACAACTAAATTGACAGATAAATGGATAAAAAAAGATGTGGTACATAGTACAATGGAATATTACTCAGCCATAAAAAGGAACAAAACAATGCCATTTGCAGCAACATGAACAGACCTAGAGATTATCATACTAGGTGACATAAGTAAGACAAAGGAAGACAACTATCCTATATTACTCATATGTGGAATCTAATTTTAGAAAATGATATTAATGAACTTATTTACAAAACAGAGACAGGCACACTGATTTCAAAAACAGACTTATGGTTACCAAAGGGGAAATGCAGTAGGGAGGAATAAATAAGGAGCTTGGGATTAAAATACACACAGTACTATATATAAAATAGATAACCAACAAGGACCTACTTTATAGAACAGGGAACCCTACTCAATATTCTGTAATAACCTATATGGGTAAAGAATCTGAAAAAGAATGAATATACGTATAACTGAATCACTTTGCTGCACACGTGCAACTAACACAACATTGTAAATCAACTATGCTTCAATTTAAAGAAAGAAAAGAATGGAGAGTAAAAACCTTGTCCTCCAAAATTGGGGTTGTGTGTTTTGGTGAATTTTCAATGCATCAGTGTAGGCTCGTGCTTTTCTTTTGGCCTCCTCTGCTGGCAGCAGCTTCCCTGGCACTATCTACTGTAAGATTCAAAGAAACAAACACACTTTTAATTAAATTATTTATACATTTACTTATGGCTCCAGACATTTAAGGACATCCCTTGTAGGTAACAGCCTGACTGAAGAGATAATGGAACAGAAACATCAGTGATCCTTCACAACAATATATACAGACTAGGCAAAATTAGTTTGGAAAGTCACTATACAAATGGATGACTGCATCCCTCAACAAGTGAAAAAAAAGCAGTCCCTGATGAGGGGGTGAATCTGATTTCCAGAGTTACCACATTAATGATACTCAAAACATCCAGTTATCATTTAAAAATCACAAAGTGTACAAAGAAATAGGAAAATATGAATCACTCACAGGAAAAGACACAAACCATCCCTTAGGAAGCTCTGACATTGACATTACTAGCCAAAGAGCCTATATCAACTATCTTAAATATGCTCAGTGTGCTAGGAAAAAAAAATGGGAAAAGAAAGAAACTTAGGGAACAGATGTATGTACAGATAGAGAATGTTAACAAAGAGAAATTGTAAAAAGAGCAAAATAGAATTTCTGGGCCTTAAAGTATAGAATTCTGGAACTGAAAGTAAAATAATTAAAATTAAAAGTTCACTAGAGGGATTCAACAGCAGATTTGAGCAGGCAGAATAAAGAATCAGGTAAATTGAAGATAATAAGACACTCCAAAGAGCAGGCAAAGAAATTAAGAAAAAATGAACAGAACCAAGGGACCTGTTGGGTACCACACCGTGCACCAATATATGGATCACTGGAGTTCCAGGAGAAGAGAAACAGTGGCAGAAAAAAATTTGACGAAATAGTGGAAGGAGACATTCCAACTTGGATGAAATCTATGAATACACACATCCAAGAAGCTCAATGAACTCCATACATGAAAAACTCAAAGAGTCTGATACATAGACATGTTATCATCAAATCACCATAAGACAAAACAAGGAGAATTTTTAAAGAGAAAAGTGAATCATACATCCAGGGGCCATCAGTATGATTAAAAGTTGATTTATCACCAGGAATCATGGAGACCAGAAGAAATGGGATGACATAAAGTGTTTTAAGTTTAAAACAAAAACAAACAAAAGACAAACAAGTACTCTGTATCTGGAAAACCATCCTTCAAGAATGAGAGAAAAATTAAAACATTCTCAGATAATCAAAAGCTAAGAAATTTTATTATTAGTAGACCTCTCATATATTAAATGCTAGAGGCAGCCCTTCACACAGAAATGGAATGATACTAGCCAGTAATCTGAAGCCATATTAAGAAATAAAGGACTTCAATAAAGGTTACTGTACAGTAAGTCCCCTACATATGAACCTTCAAGTTGTGAACTTTCAAAGATGCGAATGTGCATTCAGATGTCCAATCACGTAAGTTCACATGTCTGGAGTACATTGTCACATGTGTGCATCCTCTACAAGTGGTTGTGCTTTTGTGTACTTTACTTTTGTGTGAAAAGTATTATAAACCTATCATGGTTCAATACTATATAGCTGATTGTGTTAGTTGAGTACCTAGGCTAAATTTGTTGGACTTAACAAACAAATTGGACTTACGAATGTGCTCTCAGAATGGAACTCATGTAGCAGACTTACTGTATATGTAAATATGAATGTTAGTATTATTTTACATTTAGTTTATAACTCCTCTTTATTTCCTATATGACTGAAAGGCAAATACATAAAATAATAATTATAAATCTAGATTAATATTCACACATATATAGCATTAATCTGTGAGAATAACAATATAAAGGAGGTAAGAAGGAGATGTATAGGAATAAAATGTTTGTATACTATTGAAATTTAATTGGTAGCATTCAAACTGTGTTGTTAACACACACACACACATAAAAGGAAAGTAGAGGGGGATCAAAATTTTACACAACAAAAAATTAACTAATTACAAAAAGACAGTGATGGAGACATTGAGGAACAAAAAAATATACAACATACAATAATCAAATCGCTGAGGCAGAAAGAAGTCCTTAACAGTAATTACTTTAAAAGTAAATGTAATAAATTTTTCAATTAAAAGGAAGAGATTTAGGAATGGATTAAAAAATAAGATCCCCTCTATATACTGTCTATAAGAAACTCTGTTTTAGATATGAAAACAGACAGAAGTTGTAAGACTAGCAACCTATTATGAATTTGTCAAGTTAACCTTTATCAAGGGGAGGAGAAGGTGTCAGATGGTGCGTCACCATTCAACAAAAGACCACAAGAGGAACTGAAATAGAGAAGTTTATTAATCACAAGTCCTGGAGGGAGTATCTGGTATAATCTGAGGGACCTGAAGGGGAGATCAAGACAGAGTACAGAAAGAGAGAGGCAGGACCTGGAGCACATGCGTTTATTAGAGTACATGGATAGAATGCTTTGGGGTTCCTGGGCTAGGGCTAGATTGGTCAATTCAAACTAAAAGAGCAGGGTTTTGGTAAGTTATATGGAGGTCTTACCTAGGGGAGCATAAACGAATGGCAGTGGAAGGCAGAAGAGACTGTTTAATCACAAGGGCTGCTGGGAAATCATATAAGGAACTTACATTTGCTTGTGACTCTGCAGGCTGCTGTTTAGGGCATGTGCTTGAATGAGGGGGCTAGTGTCAGTTTAAAGTCACTGCAGGTTTCTTGGCCAAACAAAATGGACACCAAAGCAGTAATACCATGGAGTAGTTTAACTCAACTCTTGACACAATCCTATTAAAAAAGGGACAAAGCCCTTGGGTTAAACATTATCCAAAGAAGATATACAAATGGCCAATAAGCACATAAAAGATATTCAACACCATTAGTTATTAGGGAAATGCAAATGTAAACCACAATGAGATAGCACTTCAGACCTACTAGGATAGCTATAATTTTTTTAATGCAAATTAAAAAGTTTTGACAAGGATGTAGAAACATTGGAACCCTCATTTATTGCTTGTGGGAATATAAAATGTTACAGCTGTTTAGAAAATCAATTTGAAAATTCCTCAAAATGTTTATCATAAAGTTACTTAATGGTCCAGCAATTCCCAGAAAGTCCACCAAAAAACACTGAACACATAGGTCCACACGAAAACTTGTGTACAAATTTTTACAGCAGTACTTTTCATAATAGCCAAAAGGTAGAAACAATCCAAATATCTGTCAATTGATGAATCTATAAATAAAATATGGTATATCCCTATAATAATGTTATTCAGTCATAAAAATATAGGAATTATTGATAGATGCTACAGCAACAATGAATCTTGAAAATATCATGTTAAGTGAAAGAAACTAGACACGAAAGGCCAGACATTGCAGGATTCTGTTTATATAAAATGTCCAGAATAAGCAAATCTATAGGGATAGAAAGTAAATTATCAGTTGCCAGGCAGAAGAGGGGTATATGGAATAGGTGCTAATGGGTACCTCATTCCTTCTGGGGTGTTAAAAATGGAGAATTAGATAGTGGTGATGGTTACACAACTTTGTGAAGGTACTAAAAACCATTAAATTTTACACTTTAAAAAGGTAAATTTTATGCTATGGGAATTACATCTCACCTTATACATATGTAAATAAAGTATGTATGAAACAATCTGTATATATTTTCATATATATACACATATATATGAAACAAAACCAAAACTAATAATTGATACGTTTACCCCTCCATAAAGTTGAGAGAGAGGTTGCATATCCAGAATGGCCACTAATGCTTAATCCTACATCATGAAGATGGTCCTAACCATGAGAATCTTTGTGTTCTGTATTCTGTGTTAACTAAATAGGTATGAGAATGATTGCCATTCTGAGATGTCAAGATGTGAGGTATGATTGGCTTTATATCCTTACAAAGCTGATGTACATGCTTTGGAGCTGGTGATGTTCTTAAGTGAGGGAAGATATAAAAGATCAATTTCCTTGTTCAAAAATGCACAAGTACCCATTAATCATCTTTCTCTGAGATTAAAATGGATTAGAGGAGAATATTTTTCTTTTAATCCTAAAAACAAATATTCCCCGAGTACACTAGAGGAAAATTAATTTTACTGCATCTCCTTAAACATTTTCTTAAAAAAAATTCTAAGTATTGCACCTACACAAATACAATGTTTTGATTTCATTCCAGAGATACAATTTATAAAGCTTATAACCTAATAAATATATAAGCATGCATTTAACAAGTTAATTTTAGAGAGACATAGTGTCAATAACCATGTCCTTATGTGATTTCTAAAAAATAATTCAGTATGAATTTCTTTACACTGCTTAGATTTCCCATGTTAGAAAATCTGTTTTAAAAATAGCACTTAGTGTTCTAATTCTCCTAATTTAGTGTCTGGAAGCTGCCCACTTGCAACTATGTAAATACCAAATTATTCCATCTTATTATCAATTGCTTCATTAGTTTTCTGCAGGTTAAATGCATTTTAGATCATACTTTCAAGTTTCATATTATATCAGCAATTTTCTAGCTCATATTTAATATAAGCAATTTAATCAAAATGTTGCAAGTGCAATCAGAGTACAGTGATGGACATTTTTTTATTATTAAATATCTTGCACCTCCCACAGCTTATAGTACATAAAGTGTTCATTAGTTCCTAAACAGTACCTCTGTGTTTTCACATTAATGCAGCTAATATTTGGATGTGATGGCAGGGGAAATAAAACAAGACCTCATAATTGCCATCACATTTCTAGACTCTTCACAATTCACATCTTATTCTGAATATTTATTTATTTCAATAACAGCACCATTTCTCTCAATAGGAAAGCTGCACTAACCTCTGAACTGATTTCCTGCTTCCATGTTTGTCTTGCAACTCTCCCTACTCCACCCCAGAACTCTTCTCCATTTAGGGTTCTGACTATCAAGTTAAAGATGTAAATGGGATCATGTCATTCCACTACTCAAAATCTTCTAGTCACTACTTATTTTTGAATAAAATCAAAATCTTTCGATGGCCTACAAGCATGGATGTTATCTGCACCTCCTCATGATTCTGATTTTATTACCTTCCCACTATTTTAGATATACAGTAACCTTTATTTTTTGGACATTAAGCCAAATTTGACAATAAGCCCATTCCCTCCTACACCAGTTCTGCTTCCTCTGCCTGGAATTATCTTCTGATATCTACTTAGAGTACTACATCACATCATTTTACTCCATGATATGCTCAAGTAGCTCATTAACAGTGAGGCCACTCCATTCCTAAGCAATTTTACTTCTCATAGCTTATGTTCTTTTCCTTGTGTCAATCTTATTTTCAGCAAGCTTCTTCCCTTAGCCCTAGGGTAGCTACAGCAGTGTCAAGCGTAATGTCACTTTAACCTCCTATCTAGTAGGAAGAATAAGTAGATGTCCTGAGTCTGACTTTCTCTTACACCAATGATAACAGGATGAACTGTGGTCAAGGGGATAGGATGATTTTGTTCCTTTAGAAAAAAAAATTGTCTGCTTGTGAAATTGAGAACAGGTTAAGTCCATCCAAACTGAGTGAGCTAAAAATGAGGAATAGACAGTTTCCCACAGAGATGAATATATTCTTTTAACAGTATGTGAGTTGATTGAAGACAGGAAGAAACAAACACTTTGGTAAATCAGTAGTGTGCAAATATCCTACTAAAACTAAAAATGTATACATTTAAATAAAGATAATATTTCAGAATTCCAAACTTTTATAAGCTTATTGGAGAAATATTGGAAGATCAAGGAAATCAGTGTCTTGTTTAACTCAAAAACCTAGAGAAAATTTTTATTAGAATTTTGATACATATGGACAATACAAATACTCTAAAGGGCTTATTTGCCATTTGTGTAAATTTTGGTTTGTCTGTTTTAATTAATGTTTGCTACAGTTTTACTCTTAAAAAAGTATTATCTCAAATAATATCTTATATTTTGGCACTAAATTTGAAAACATAAAGAAAACTTGCTTTGCTTTCATTCATAACAGAAATAATGCTATCTTGTTCACACTCCTTTTTACCACTGTTTTCAGCCTTTTTTCTCAAGAATTACGTTTTCTTATTGTATTCTTGTACATTCAGTCATGAATCTCTGTCTGCCTTAATTTTACTTGTCCTTCTACAAGAGATTTAAAGAACCAAGCCCATCAAAATAGAAGAGTATCAATAAACTATCACCAGCCTTTACAGGAAAAAGTTAGTGTATTTGCCTACTCCGTGTCCTTTTTCATAGCATATCTGAGCAATGATTATATTAAAAACAGGCCCAGAGTTAGGCAGTAATATTGAAAATGACGGTAGGAAAAGGAAATAAGTTTGTCATGGAGAAAACACTAGCATGGACTAATCTTCTGTTCATAACAGGCCTGGCTGGAATGTGGTTGGTGTTCATTTCTGTTATGTTTATTTTCTAATTTCCTGAATAGCTATCACCTTGAACATTCTTTTAAAGATAGAATTATTATTGGAGGAATATGAAAGTTGTTTACTTTCTTTACCTTTTATTCTTTTTTTAGAAAAATTATTTATTTATATATATAGGTATATATGTATATATTTTGGCTGTGTTGGGTCTTCATTGCTGCATGCAGGCTTTCTTTAGTTGCAGTGAGTGGGGGCTACTCTTCGTTGTGGTGTGCGGGCTTCTCATTGTGGTGGCTTCTCTTGTTGAGCACGGGATCTAGGTGCACGGGCTTAGTTGCTCTGCAGCAGGTGGGATCTTCCTGGACCAGGGCTCAAACCCATATCCCCTGCATTGGTAGGCAGATTCCTAACCACTGCGCCACAAGGGAAGTCCCTACTTTTCTTATTTCACCTGTTTTTTCCTTAGGAAATGTATAAAGGCAAAGATAGGAAAAGTATAAATTATTTTTAAAGACATCTCACACATTTATTAAGTGATCTGCACTCTTCAGGTACAGAGATGTGTCATATTATTGCTTTAAGTAAACACTCAATGTACATTTAAAAAACTTGGTTTAGTTTAGTTTTCTTCAACTAAAAAAATTAAGGATTCATAGTTTTCATATTTGGTAGATGAATATTATACTATTAGGAGCCAAGTAATCTTGAAATATCTGAGTAAATTTATTAAGTGAACAAAACTGGGCCTTTTAATCATTTGCAGTTAGGGAATAAGAGATCACAGCTAACTAAAAGAAAGATTATTTCCCAATCATCTCTTTCTCAGTCCAATATATTCTTGTATAACAAAAGATGCTGCAGTGGTGATGGATTACGTGTCCCAGCAATGTCCCACACAAGTTTTGTCAGGTTAAAGGAAATTTTACTGACCTCCTGTCAAGATGCAGGAGTAGCAAAATACACGCACAAAGGCTAATCCAGAGAGTAACCTGCAGGTTCTCTCTTCTTGGCTTCTCAAATGCACAAGTAGGTGATGAGCTCCCTGCCATCTTGCTTACCTTTCTTTGAATTGACCTTTATTCACAATTACTTTTTCTTTAATATTCCATTCCCTGAGTTTGTCTTTGATCCCCCTCCAGGAGGAAGCATGAATGTGCACTTCCAGTTCCAAGGTATATGTAAAACTATCACAAAATCCATAATTTTATGCTCATTACTTTCCTGTTTCAGTTATACAGACCCTAAATTCTCTAATCTCATATGCTTGTAAAATGAATTAAGAAAAAAAAGTAACTCACATTTATTAAATTGGGAGATACTAGTAAACACAAGGGACCCTCACTCTTACCTGTGATTGTAAGATTTCTTTGCTATAATGTAGCCCAAAGCAATAGAGGGAAAAAAGAGAAGAAAAAAAAAAGCCTGAGTCAATAAGTGTTTTGCTTTTGAAAAATAAAGATAAACATTATGTACTTCCATGCAGCTGTCAAACAACAGAGAAAACTGACTTAATTAGGATAAACTCAAGGTCAGTTTACAGGGCTAGGCATTGATGACTAAAATGTCACCTATTGACCTCCTCAAATAATTAGATTCTCCATTTAAATATTCACTGAGAATGCATTTTAAAAGGCAAAATAACTGCCATTAAACCATTCTGTTTTATTTGAGGTCTCAGACACTGTTTTGTCACCTCCATAGTGTGCTGTTAGTAATTTAAATAATTAAGCTTTGGAAGATTGGTATGTTAATTTAATTAAAACTTCTCTGCCAATTGTTCTTCCTGTTTTTTTGCCATGTCTTATTGCCAGTAATTTCATAAACTATGGAAGCCGTGAGGAAAGAGTTTATAATCTGCAATGAATTTCTCTTTCTGTTGAAAATGAGAACGATTATAAAATTTTTTTTAGCTATTTATCCAAGATGGCAATACACTACACCCAGGATTATAGGCCTGTAAGTTTGAAATCTTTCAGTGATTTAATGCTACTGTCCTCTTCCAGCTCCATGGTAACCTGATTATACTGCCCTGAAGTAGTAAACATACTGCCTGGTATCTAAATACGTGCAGAACTTTTGCCAAAGTCACAGCATTTACTTACGAATTTCAGTGGTGTCGGTCAGGGGAGTGTCAGTGAAAGCCAAGGCTTTAACTTGAGTCTTGATACTGATCGCCAAAAGAACTTGGTTGGAGACAATGTCTTTAAGCCACAGATTTTGCAAGTGAATTAGCAAATTAAAGGTGACAATATGAATTTTTTAAAAGTCTGAATAAATGCAAGTGTAGGCAGTAACCCAACCTAGGAATCAGAAGACCCAGAACTAGGCCGTGTTCTATACTTTGAAACTTTGGGGAGAAATACATTTACCTTCCAGAATTTATTTACAGAGATTTTGATTTAATATGAAATAAGAAAGCATAGGACCTACTATAAAATGCAAATATAGTTAGGTACTTTTTTTTTTTTTTTTTTGCGGTACACGGGCCTCTCACTGCTGTGGCCTCTCCTGTTGCGGAGCACAGGCTCTGGACTCGCAGGCTCAGCGGCCATGGCTCACGGGCCCAGCCGCTCCGCGGTATGTGGGATCCTCCCGGACCGGGGCACGAACCCATGTCCCCTGCATCGGCAGGCGGACTCTCAACCACTGCGCCACCAGGGAAGCCCAGTTAGGTACTATTAACAGATGGGAAAAGCGGCTTAAAGAAATACAGTATTCAATACAAGTTAGTAATTGGGAGGATAAGGGTTTAATACCAGGCCATTGGATGTCATACATAAGCCACAAGCTTAACTTTTTACACAACATTATATTTGCTCCAAACTGATAATTTGGGGGTCAAGTAGTGGAGGTAAAGAAAACTCAAAATGAATAAGTCATCTCAAATATTCCACTTTCTTTCTTTCCCAGAAGTGACCTAACTCTCTTTATCTCTTACTGGCCAGGACCATTCACTCTAGTGCCCACTAGAGAGATCATGGGATCACTCCCTGCTCCATCCACAATAGTCAAAGCCATCTTAGCTATCTTTATTTATGCAAGGAAAAAAGAAGGTAACAGTGAATCTATGAAAAAAAAATCTTTGAAAACATGGGAAAAGAGGGTAAGCCCAAGCTAAGTGTTTTGTAATCATTTTAATTCTAAAGTTGGCTGATGAATTAAAATATTATGAATTATTTGACACGCTTACAGTGAAGAGACCTCTCCCTTGAATACGGGCAAACTGTGTGACTGCTTTCACCCACTGAATATGGAGGAAATGATGTAGTTCCATCTTCTGGGCCCAGACTGCTTTCACTTTCTGTCTCTTACGACACACATCTTTAGAACCCAACTATCATGCAGTGGGAAGCCCAAGATACACTAGGAGCCATGCAGGGACAGTGCATTCTGCAACTCTAGCTGAGCTCAAAAAACAACAACCATTGCTGAGAACCACTCAGCAATGTGAGTGAGACATCTTGGATATCCTGCCATGTTGGACTTAAAATGGCTCTGTTCCCAACTACTCTTCAACTGCATTCACAATGAAAGGCATCAAGCAGGAACTGCCCAGCTGATCCTAGTCAACTCAGAGAAACATGATAGAAAATAATACACTTTTTGCTTTAAGCCATTACATTTTGTGCTGTCTCAAATAGCAAGAGACAACTGGAGCAGGTTATCATACACCCAGTTATCTATCCATCACAGCAAGTGTAATGCTTTATACCAGCTAAAATATACCTGCACCTGGCATGGCCCAACTCTGGCATCTGTTTAAAATTTGTTACCCAGGATCCTGTCATAACTTGACCTACAATCAGTATCTTGATGTGCCTCAACTATTTTGGATTTCTCTATGAAGAACTTCTGCAGGCAGTTCAAACTTAAGTAAATTTTACCTTCCTTCACCATGTCCATTTCTTCCTATATTACTCTCTCAGGTTAATGGAAATAGATCTTTAGAGGATATGTGACTCTGAAATTCTGTTACTTTTTGCTTGAAACGTTTTTGGAATCTGACCTCTTTCTATTCCCATATATTGATTAAAGCGTTTCATATCCAGAGTTTCTCTGTCTGATTTTCCACTTACCAATTTATCTTCTACATAGTTCCCTAGATTATTTTTCTGGAAGCAAAATGTAATAACGCCATTACTACACTTAGTTGATTCATTGTAGAAAACATTTTTTTCCCTCAGTCTGTAAGATGCCAGGTAAAAGATGCACTGGACAGGTCTCTGAAGGTTCAGACTTCTGGATAGAGATTCAGAGAGCCAATACATGTTTTTACAGGAATAAAGCCACATTAAAAAAAATAGTAAGAAGAAGAAATCCTCAGGTAATATTAACGATGACAGACACTGTTCTAAACATCCTACATATTTTTACTCATTTAATCATCACAATATTTTTATTAGGTAGGTACTATTATTATCCCACAGAGGTTAAATAATTTGGACCTATTGCACACCTATATCCCTTTAGAATATGAATGGTTGATAAGCATTTGAAATATCTAACAGTTTTCATAGATGTCATGAGATTTATGAAATACATGAAAAAAGCAAATCATATAGATTAGGAAATCTAGGTCTGCTTCAAAAACATCATAGTATATAGATGTCAAGTTGCTCCATCAAAGCATAAGAGTATACTGGACAGGACTTCAAAGTCATCTCCAGAGATAGGAAAATTTTTGAAAGCATACATTTTCATAAAAGGAGGAATTTTATGGGAGCAGCTTCTGTAAAATGAAATAAATGGTATAGAAGGTGTGTCCTAGAATATAAACTCATGATACTGGTCAATTTTTATTAGCACTTCTCACCTTTTTTTCCCCTAAATGTGCATAGGTAAAAAGATACATATCAGAACCCAGAGTAAAGGATGTGGGTCACAATATCTCTTTATTCTGTTCCTCCTAATGTATGTTACATGTATTACACATGTATAGTAGAAGTCATAGAAATTTCTTTTTTTTTCTGAGATTTTTGACTCAACTCTGAAATTTGTGGACAATAGGAACTCTTGAAAAAGAGTAATCCAGAAGCTGACAGTGTCACTCACCCTCAAGCCTTGCTGAGAAATACACTAACTCCTTAACATCACTTCCTTCACCCCATCCTATCTATATAATCAGAAGAGACTGGATAATCCATATAATCAGAAGACTGGAATTCACTGATAAAGGGAAATCATTGGACTCTGTTGAATATGAATAATGAAAATAAGATTTTTCTTATACTTGAAAATTAAGATATAAGAAGGGTGATTTGATATAAAATGGCTGGAAAAAATGATGAAGTGACATATAAAGACACTTCTATTTTAACAGAGTCCATATTTTTTAATATATTAGTATCAAATAGTATAGAGCAGTTTAGGAATAACAAACAATAGCACATGTGACAACCCAGTTCTCCACATATTTCTCAAAGTATATTTTCTTTTTAAATTTCTACTTTAGTTTGTTTGAGAATTAGCTCCATAACTTTATATGATATAATACCACTACTTTTTTATTTTATAAGAGAGTATCGATCCCTACTATGGAAGATGGAAATTCTAACTCACTTGGCATTTCTCCATTGCTGACCTCAAATATGTTTGAAAGTTATAATATTAATTTCCATTCTTGTATTTAATGGAAATATATCTTAAAATTAATGTTTTTTTGTCTAAGTTACCTTTGCATAGAGTTAATTATTTAGTTCTAAAAAAAATCAGCCTGACCCAGAATCAAATTACTTTCCATTGCCTACAAGCTATAGCTTTCAACAATTTTAGCTGATCCTTTTGGCATTTTTTCCCCCATCTCTAAATTGCATGCTTATCTTGCTACTCTTTTTTGTATGTTTTAATCACTAATTACATTAATCTGTGAAATACATGAGTTTATTCTACCTTTTCCATTTCTCTGATTTTTCATCTTCCAAGCCTCTCAAAGCTGATATATTGTAAATTTTGTTAGGTCACTATTCAGTCATTATAATGTTATTACCACATGAATATGTCCAGCAATGCTTCATTCTTTCATTTAACAATATTCAGTAACTGCCTGTTATGTGCTAGACAATCTTCTAAGCATTTAAGATACATTGGTGAGTGAAAATAGATTAAAATGCTTCACCTTATGGAGTTTACATTAAAGAGAAGAATATAAACAATAAACACAATAAGTAAATTTAAGAGAGTATTGGAAGGTGATAAATACTATGGCCAAAGTAAAAAGTGGAGCAGAAAAAAGTGTATCTGGAATTGCCTGTAGGAAATGTAGGATACAAAGTAAATAGGGAGCCAGGCAGTGAAAGTGACACTTGAGCAAAGAAGTGAATGAAATAAAAGGATCAGCCATGCAAATACATTGGTCAAATCATTCTAGGCAGAGAAAATGGTGAGCGTTAAGGCCCCTTTGGCTGGAACACGTCTAGATTAAATCCAGGGATTTAGCTAACAGGTTAGTAGTGTATGTGGTGTGGGAGAAAATAAAAGGCTAGATCATGAAAGGCCTTGTGAACTATTGTCCAAACTTTGGTTTTATCTATGAGAGGAATGAGAAACCATTGCAATATTGTGAGCAGGTAAATGCTCATACTTAAAAAAAAAAATCAATGTGGCTGCTCTGTTGAAAATGGGATGCTGGGCAGCAGGTGAAGGAGTGGAAAAAACAGTGATAAGATCACAGCAAATAAAAAGTGATGGTAGAACAGACTCAGAGATAGCAGCTGAGATGGTGAGAGGTGCTCGGATCTAGATGCATTTTAAATGTGAGCAAACAGGATTTTCTAAGTGATTGGACATTAAAAAAAAAAAGAGGATTCAAGCATGACATCACAGTTTTTGTGATGAACACTTGGAAAGTTGAAGTTGTCATAAAATGAGAGGCATGGCCTCAGGAGGAGCATACTGAGGTGAAAATGAAAAATAGGAATTCATTTTTACATATGTTGAGTTGAGATGCTGGACAGATTAAACTTGCAAGCTGAGGCTGAGACAAAAGCCAGTATTACCAGTGTAATCATGGAACTTAGAATATGGATTAAATGCATGAGACTAGAAGAGAACACCAAGGAAATGAAAATAGAAAGAAAAATTCTGAGTATTAAGCCCTGGGACACTTCAACATTAAAATCAAATGGAGAAAGAAGGAAGAATCAGCATAGATGACAAACCTACAGCTAACATCATACTCAATGGTGAAAAGCTGAAAGCATTTCCTCTAAGATCAGGAAAAAGACAAGGATGTCCACTCTCACCACTTTTATTCAACATAGTTTTGGAAGTCCTAGCCACAATAATCAGAGAAGAAAAACAAATAAAAGGAGTTCAAATTGGAAAAAAACAAGTAAAACTGTCACTGTTTGCAGATGACATGATACTATACATAGAAAATCCTAAAGATGCTACCAGAAAACTGCTAGAGCTCATCAGTGAATTCAGTAAAGTTGCAGGTTACAAAATTAGCACACAGAAATCTGTTGCACTTCTATACACTAACAACAAAAGATCAGAAAGAGAAATTAAAGAAACAATTCCATTTACCATCGCATCAAAAGGAATAAAATACCTAGAATAAACCTACCTAAGGAGACAAAAGACCTGTACTCCAAAAACTATAAGATGCTGATGAAAGAAATCGAAGATGAAACAAACAGATGGAAAGATATACCATGTTCTTGGATTGGAAAAATCAATAGTGTCAAAATGACTATCCTACCCAAGGCAATCTACAGATTCAGTGCAATCTCTATCAAATTACCAATGGCATTTTTCACAGAACTAGAACAAAGAATATTAAAAATTTGTATGGAGACACAAAAGACCCTGAGTAGCCAAAGCAATCTTGAGAAAGAAAAACAGAGCTTGAGGAATCAGGCTCCCTGACTTTAGACAATACTACACAGTTACAGTCATGAAAACAGTATGGTACTGGCACAAAAAGAGAAATACAGATCAATGGAACAGGATAGAAAGTCCAGAAATAAACCCATGCACCTATGGTCAGTTAATCTATGACAAAAGAGGCAAGACTATACAATGGAGGAAAGACAGTCTCTTTAATAAATAGTGCTGGGAAAACTGGACAGCTACATGTAAAAAAATGAATTTAGAACATTCTTTAACACCATACACAAAAGTAAACTCAAAATGGATTAAAGATCCAAATGTAAGACCAGATACTATAAAACTCTTAGAGAGAAACATAGGCAGAACGCTCCTTGACATAAGTTGCAGCAATATCTTTTTCTGTCTCCTACAGTAATAGAAATAAAAACAAAAATAAACAAATGGGGCCTAATTAGACTCAAAAGCTTTTGCACATCAAAGGAAACCATAAACAAAATGAAAAGACAACCCACAGAATGGGAGAAAATATTTGCAAATGATGTGACTGACAAGGGATTAATCTCCAAAATATACAAGCAGCTCATGCTGCTCAATATCAAAAAAACAAACAAACAAGGCAAAAAATGGGCAGAAGACCTAAATAGACATTTCTGCAAAGAAGACATACAGATGGCCAAGAGGCACATGAAAAGATGTTCAACATTGCTAAATATTAAAGAAACGCAAAACAAAACTACAAGATATCACCACACACCAGTCAGAATGGCCATCTTCAAAAAGTCTATAAACAATAAATGCTGGAGAGGGTGTAGAGAAAAGGGAACCCTCCT
This sequence comes from Lagenorhynchus albirostris, assembly GCF_949774975.1. Classification (NCBI taxonomy): domain Eukaryota; kingdom Metazoa; phylum Chordata; class Mammalia; order Artiodactyla; family Delphinidae; genus Lagenorhynchus; species Lagenorhynchus albirostris. The sequence goes on along the minus strand of NC_083097.1, from coordinate 24,159,595 downwards.
ACATTGTTGGTGTTAATGTAAATTAGTACAGCCACTATGGAGAACAGTATGTAGCTTCCTTAAGAAACTAAAAATAGAGCTACCATATGATCCAGCAATCCCACTCCTGGGCATATATCCAGAGAATAACATGGTTTGAAAGGATACATGCACCTCAATGTTTATTGCAGCACCGATTACAATAGCCAAGACATGGAAGCACCCTAAATGTTCATCAACAGAGGAATGGAAAAAGAAGATGTGGTACATATATACAATGGAATATTACTCAGCAATTAAAAACAATGTAATAATGCCATTTGCAGCAACATGGATGGACCTGGAGATTATCATACTAAAGTGAAGTAAATCAGACAGAGAAAGGCAAATATCATATGATATGGCTTATATGGAGAATCTAAAAAAAAAGATACAAATGAACTTATTTACAAAGCAGAAACAGACCCACAGACTTGGAGAATGAACTTATGGTTACCGGGGGGAAGGGTGAGGGGTACAAAGATTGCGAGTTTGGGATTAACATATACACACTACTATAGTTAAAATAGATAACCAACAAGGACTTGTACAGCACAGGGAACTCTGGTTAATATTTTGTAATAACCTAAATGGGAAAATAATTTGAAAAATAATAGATACAAGTATATGTATGACTGAATCATTTTGCTGTACACCTGAAACTAATACAACATTGTTAATCAACTATGCACCAATATAAAATAAAAATTTAAAAAAAAGAAAAGAAAAAGAGACTAAGAATGAGTTTCCAGAGAATAAGAAAAACTCAAGGAGTGTGAGCTGTGTTGGAAGCAGAAGAGGGACATGTATGGATGAAGAGAGTGATAAACTATCAAATTATGTTCCTAGTTTTCTGAAATGTTATGTTGATATACTTTGCCATAGGTCTTCATTGATTCATTTGTTGGCACTCTAGGCCTGTCAATCATCCTTTCTTTGGCTCTGCGAACTCCTCTCAATGTTCTCTCTTCTAAAACTTCTTTTATTTCTGTGTATACTTTACAGATGGATTGTTTGATTTTTTTGTTTTTGTCACTTTCTAATAATTTCCATGTCATGTTTTCTTTCTATTTTATTAGAGATTTCTTGTTCTTTTATTTAATGTCTCAAATTATTTTTTGTTCTCTGAATATTGCTTTTAATAGCATCTACTTGATTAATTAATGCTGTAACTTTTTTTTAATGCCCAGAAGCTGGCCATTTTATCTTCCTGAACAGTTTCTGATCTTTACCAGCTGTTTTTATTATATCCTTTTTTGTTTACTGCAGTCTCAATCTATTACAATAGAGGCTTTTTGGTTTCATTGTTTGTTTTTTAAAGCAAAGTTCTAGTGATCCTTTGTTGTTTTCTTATCTTTAAAAGCAGGGTTATAAAAACACTGTTTGAAAATTCTGCACTTACAGATGGGGCTTCTTTTCTGTGGTCATTACTGAGGTATCACCTAGCTAAGCCATTTCAGTAGGGAATCTCTATGTCAGAACTTTTAGTCATTCTTTGAGCTAGTAAGGTTTTCTAGCTTGGAAGAATATATGCCTGGCTAAGTGCTCTCAAAAGTTGTACAACTGTAGCAGGAAAAGACATTAGTGGGTCCCAACATTTATAATATTGGTATGTAAACTTTCCTTTAAACAACCATACCTGTTACCTGTCAGTCCAGGGCCTTTAATTACCCTCTTCAGAGAATAATGCTTAGTTTCTGCTATACAAAAGTGGAATCATCCCCAGGTTGCATGGAATGAGGCAAGTGAAACATGGGTATAATTTCCTTTTAGATATACTGTCAATCAATCTTCCTGTTTTCATATCAAGTTCACCCCCACTTACATGTTTGTTACAGCCAATTCCAGAAACTTATGGGAGTTCAAACCCACAAATCAGATTGCTCCTCGGCACACTATACAGTTTCCAGAACATTGTTCCTGATTTTTCCTCCCGTTTCCTTTTTAATTTAGTCCTTAAAACTTACTCAATTGGTATATTAGAAAGATTTTGTGAGTTTGTGTAGGTTAAGTCCTGTCTGACATGATGTCTCCTGTAACATTTGAAACTTTAATATGATACGATATTTGTGTATTTCCTTTCATTTTTGCCTTATCATCCATGTTACTCAAATTAGCAACATTCTTAACTTTACACTAACACTTATATCCTGTACTGAAATTATAATACTTATCACTTTTCTAAGTTTCCTAAAAATACTAGAAAACCATAAACCTGATTTAATCAGATTTATAGTAACTTTGTCATGTCCTATTGTTTTCTTTCTTTCTTTCCCTATGAGTATTTTAAAATTAGCTCCAGAATATTCGAAGAGAATGTTTTTAGCATCACCAAAAAGTGGATTTACTCTTCTTACATTCAACTAATTTCTTAAAACCATTCTAAATTATAATGCAGTGAGTTATGTTCATTTTTTATTTGGTTGATTGTTTTTGTTATTTATGGAGGTTTATTTGCCCTCTCTGCTAATGGAAATATGAATAGTATGCCTTTTACACATTCTCATGTTTATAACAGTTTCATCATTATACCTATTGCATAGAATCCTTTTTATTTCTGGAGATACCCACCTGTGAGACATGTCATGTGGAACCAAAATGCCCATCTTCCCCTTATCCTTTTCATAATTAAGTATGCATTTCTTTGAACAGAATTCCTTTGTCTGTTTATATTGTACAGACATTTTTGTTCTACTTTTGGAATTTCACATCATTTTTTTCTAACCCTGGCGGTCTTTCTTCCCTGACTGATTGTTAATCTAATATTTCTGTGATCCTATTAAGTACTGTAAGGTAAAAGAAAACCCGTAGAGTTTATTCAATTTTACTAACAGTAACTCAAGTACCCTTAGCTTCTTCGAAAGGCTAAAGGGACAGAGATTAGACAATAGCTACTTTCCAGAAATAATCACGTGATCTGACATTTATTGCTAGGACAGCTAATATAGTCTAGTTCCTTATGTCGGGAATAATTCAGTATTTATGTGGCCTTCATATCTTCACAATGATCTTCAATCATTAATAAAACATTTCCCATGACATTCCTGTTAGAGAGGTCAGTATAACTATCAGTAACAAGAACCTCTTAATAACAAAATAGTAAAAGAGTTACATATCCTCTTTGTTTCTTGGTGTTAATTTTTAAGCATGTAAAATTTGAGCATTTATTAAATCCATTGACAATATTGCATTAGATTCATAAATTTTCAGTAAGGATGAGTTACTTTAAGTGATATTGTGAAAAGCTTTAGAAGTTATAATTCCCCTTTCAAAAGCAGGCTGCATTCAATAAAGTCTGCTAATAAACATATAATAAATCTACTCTCAACTAAGGACTATTTGTTTAATTCAGAGAGGAGTGATTAGTGGTTAGGAGATTGATTAGTGGTTAAAATCATATTTGAGAAAGACTGTTGTTTTTCAAGTCAGTTTAATGAAAACCTAAGTCAGCATTTTGCAAATAGATATTGAAAAATAGTAGGCAGTATACCCAGATGTTGATGAACTAAGACATCTGGCAAACATTATGTTCTTGTGCTCAGTTACCACACAATAAAATTGCTACAAAATTTTATTTTTATCTTGGCTTCATAAAAAGACTTTGGAAGCACACCCTCTATTTTTATTCTCCAAAGCTATCTGGACCTGATTTTTTTGTTCTCTTTTTATTTAATGCAGGGTAATCAATAATAACATTTATTTCTAAGTAGAAATATAGATATTCAGAAATATTTTTTCTTTCTTGGCAGGTTTTTTTTTTGTGACAAATTTGTTCATTTCATCCCATATGTCAATTGTCTTCCCAAAAAGTGATATTAACATATTATTTTCTAATATTTGTATTTTTACAGGTAACTCCACTTTTTCATTCCTAATATTTTTAATTTGTGTTTTCTATTTTGTCTGTGATCAGTCTTTCTCGGGTGTAGTTACTGTAGCAATTCTTTCAAGTAAACAAATTTTGGCTTTAAAATTTTTTCTATACCAAGAGTTGGCTTTTCTTTTCCTATAAATGGTTAGATAGGAAATGTTTGGGGCTTCGTTGACCATACAGTCTTTATTGCAACTACTCAAATCTGCCATTTTAGCATGAAAACCATCATAAAACACATAAATGAGTAAGCATGGCTGTGTTCCAATAAAACTGTGTTAAGAAAAAAAACTTCATTGTTGTCATGAGTTCAGTAAACATTTGATAACAGAAATACCAGTGCTTCTTTGAAACATCTCTGTGCAATGTGTCACATCATCTACCTGAATTTTAGAAGTAAAAACTGGCAGGATTTGGCTTAGAGGATGATTCCAAAGTTTCTGACAATGAAAATCAGAACCTATAACTTTCTTTCTTAAAAATCTCCAATCACCACTTGCTTCTCATTTTTAATTAGAGTAAACCTACTGGCTCACTATGGTCTTTAAAACTCTACATGATCTAATTTCTTTGGACCTTGAGTCAGTCTCCCTCAATAACCACTTTCTAACCACACTGACATGCTCTTTATGCCTTGATACAGCCAGTTTACAGTTATTTGGCTCCTTTTGTCCTTCTGACTGACCCGCTCTTCCTTCATGTCTCTGTTTATCTGGCTTGGGTGTAATGTAAAGGCTAGGACCACTGGTCTACCACCAGACCATTCTCATATCTCACAAATTTGACACCTAGAGGTCATTTGTAACATTCCCGTTTCTCCATTTGCCATTTTTAATTTAACTTTATTTTTTTGGTAATAATCATGGGATGAAATAAATAATGATAGTGGCCAGAAAACAAATGTAGGCAGTGAATACTTTCTTTACTGAACTTCATATCTATAATCATGTACTAAATTAGAATTTAAAATAAATAATAATTTCAATATAAAAAAGGAAATAAGAAATGGATTAATGTTCTTTAGTTACAAATATGCAGTTCCTGAAAAAAGAAGAAGAAGAAAAAAAATGAAGACAGCAGCCATGCTCATGGAACCCATGGAAGCCAGCATCATGACCAATTACCTGTTGACTGAAACACCAGGCCTGCCTGCTTGCCCACAGATCCCTTAGCAGCTGGTCCACCCATGGTCCCTGCCACCTGGCCCACCAGAATCTCTGGCCTGGGCTGACTGTGAAGGGCTTTCCCTTTCAAGGCCAATCTGCAAAGACCAGAATTGGTGACTATTTCTTCAAATGTGCAAGCATCAATAAAAGGATACAAAGATCGATAGAATTAGGAAAGCATGATTCTACCAAAAGAGCAAATTACATAAAGCACCAAAGAAATGTTATTGAACTGCCTGAAAAACAAAAAACCAACAATCCTCTTAAAGAAGTTCAGTCATCCATTAGATAAAAAACTAAATGATATCAGGAAAATAATACATAAACAAATGAAAAGTTCAACAAAGATATAGAAACCATAAAAAAAAAGAACCAAATGAATTCTGGAACTGAAGAATAAAGTGTCTGACATAAAAAATTCAACAGAAGGCTTCAAGAGCAGACTTGTCAACCAGAAGAAAGAATCAGTGAAGTTGATGCCAGATCATTTAAAATTATCCAGTTAGAGGAAGAAAAAGAAAAAAGAATTAAAAAAATAAGGAAGACAGTCTATGGAACTTATGGAACTTGATCAAGTGAACCAATATATTCATCAGATGAATTCCAGGAGAAGAGAAAGAGAAAGGCGCAGAAGAGTTATTTAAAGTAATATTGGCTGAAATTTTCCCAAATCTATGGTGAGCAACCAGCTTCATGAAGCCCAAAGAACAAAAACTGAGGGAACTGGTCACTAGACTTGACTTAAAAGAAGTGCTAAAGGGACTTTTTCAAATTGAAACAAAAGAAAGATAAACAGCAACAAGAAAGCATTTGAAAGCTCCCTATTAAAGTAAATATATAGTCAAATTCAGAATACTCTAACATTGTAATGGTGGTGAGTAAATCCCTCTTATCCCTAGTATAAAAGTTAAAAGACAAAAGTATTAAGAATACCTATAATCCAAAAATTGGTTAATGAATATACAATATAAAAAGAAGTAAATTTTGACATCAATAATAAAGTGGGGGAGGAGTAAAATTGTTGATTTTTTGCATGTGATTATAGTTGTTACCAGCTTTATTTTAACTATTTATATAACTATAAGAAGTTTTATTCAGACTTCATGGTAACCACAAAGAAAATCCTACAGTAGATACCAAAAAAAATCAAAATATATCATTACCAAAAAGAATCACAAAGGAAGACAGTAAGAGATGAACAACAGAACTACAAATCATACAGAAAACAACAAAATGACAATAGTAAGTCCTTTCAATTATCTGTCAATAATTACTTCAAACATAAGAGGATTAAACTCAAACAAAAGATAAAGAGTGGCTTAAAGTACTAAAAATAAATAAGATCCAACTGTATACTGTTTATCAGAAACTCAATTTAGATTTAATGACACAAATGGGCAGAAAATAAATAGATGGAAAAAAGATATTCCATGTAAATGGTAATCAAAAGAGAGTAGCAATGACTGTAATAATATAAGACAAAATAAACTTTAAATTTAAAACTCTCACCAAGAGACAAAGAAGGCCATCACATAATGATAAATGTCAAATCGACAAGAAGATAAAAAACATATATACATATATACATATATATATGTATATATATAGTTGACCCTTGAACAACATGAGTTTGAACTGTGTGGGTCCACTTATATGCATATTTTTTCAATAAATATAGTACTTGCATTTTTATTTTTACAGATCTTTAAGTGTGTGGGAATAGTTTGTGATTGATAAAAGATCACAATATGCAGAATCAAAAGAAATTAGAATTTGAGTCCTGATTATATCCAAACTGCTTCAACTTCCTGGCCTTGGGTCAGTCATTTATCAACCTTTGCTTTTGAGGCAGAGATAGCAGTATGCAGATTTTCAACTGTGTGGGGGGTTAGTGCCCTTAACCCCACATTGCTCAAAGGTCAATTGCACATCCAACATCAGAGCCCCTAAATATAGAAAGCAAATATTGAAAGATCTGAATTGAGAAATACACAGTAATACACCAATAGTAGACTTCAGTACCCCACTTTCAATAACAGATCATCCAGAGAGAAAAGTCAATAAGGAAACAGCAGGCTTGAACAATACTATAGACCAAATTTACCTAATAGATGTACACAGAATATTTCACTCAACAACAGCAAAATATGCATTCTTCTCAAGAGCACACAAAACATTCTCCAGGATAAATCACATACTAGGTCACAAAACAAGTCTTAACAAATTTAACAAGATTGAAAACATTTCACATATCTTTTTCCAACCACAATGGAATGAAACTAGAAATCAAACTGGAGGAAACAGAAAAATACAAAAATACATGAAAATTAAACAGTATACTCATGAATAACCATTGGATCAAAGAAGAAATCAAAACAGAAATAAATCTTGAGACAAATGAAAATACAATGTATCAAAACTTATGGGATACAGCAAAAGCAGCGGTAAAAGGGATTGTTTATAGTAATAAACACATACATTTAAAAAAGACTAATTTCAAATAAACAATTTAACTGCACCTCAACATGTAAAGAAACTAGAAAAAGAACAATCTAAGGTCAAAGTTGGCAAAAGGGAGGAAATATTTAAAAACAGAGAAGAAATAAAGGAAATAGAAAATAGAAAAACAATAGAAAAAAACTGCTAAAACTGAGTTGAACTTTTGAAAACATAAAAATAATTAATAGAAACTTAGCTAGACTAACCACATAAAAAAAGAGAAAAGACTCAAATAAATAAAATCAGAAATGAGGGCTTCCCTGGTGGCACAGTGGTTGAGAGTCTGCCTGCCAATGCAGGGGACACGGGTTCGTGCCCCGGTCTGGGAAGATGCCACATGCCGTGGAGCGGCTAGGCCCGTGAGCCATGGCCACTGAGCCTGCGCGTCCGGAGCCTGTGCTCCACAACGGGAGAGGCCACAGAAGTGAGAGGCCCGTGTACCGCAAAAAAAAAAAAAAAAAAAATCAGAAATGAAAGAGGAGACATTACAACAGATGTCACAGAAATTTTTAAAAGATCAAGGCAAATTATTATAAATAATTATATGCCAACACATAGGATGACCTACCAAAGACTGAATCCAGCAGAAATAAAAAGTTTAAAAAGACCAACAGCAACATAGGAGATGGAATTAGTAATCAAAAACTTCCCAACAAAGAAAAGCCCAGGATAAGATGACTTCCCAGGTGAATTCTACCAAACATTTAAAGAAGAGTTAATACCAATTCTTCTTAAACTCTTCCAAAATATAGAAAAGCAAACACTTCCAAACTCATTCTGTGAGGCCAATATCACCCTGATACTAATGCATACCACAAGAAGACAAAACTATAGACCAATATCCCTGATACACATGTGGGCAAAAATTTTCAACAGAATACTAGCAAACGGAATTCAACACCACTAAACATACAGGATCATACACTATAACCAAGTGGGATTTATCCCTAGGGTGCAAAGATGATTCAATATACACAAAACAGTCAATGTGATATGCCACGTTAACAGAATGAGGGATAAAAATCAGATAATCATCTTGATAGATACAGAAAGGACATTTGAAAAAATTCAACACACTTTTATGATAAAAAAATTTATCAGCAAATTAGGTATAGAAGGAACTTATCTCAACAAAATAAAGGTCATTTATAATAAGCTTACAGCTAAATTATACTCAATGGTGAGAAACTGAAGGCTTTTCCTTTAAGATCGAGAACCATAGAATTATACCCACTCTCACCACTTCTATTCAGCATAGTACTAGAATAACTAGCCAGAGCAATTAGATGAGAAAAAGAAATAAAAATATCCAAATTGGAAAGAAGTAAAATTATTTCTGTTTGCACATGGCATGATCTTATATATAGAAAACCCTAAAGAATTCCACCAAAAAATACTGCTAGAATAAACAAATTCAGTAAAGTTGTATTATACAAAATCAATATAGAAAATCCAATTGCATTTCTATACACTAAGAGCAAAATATCTGATGAAAGAAATTCAAGTAGACACTAATAAATGGAAAGTTATTCTCTGTGCATGCATTGGAATTACCATCTAATATAGGAATCTCACTTTTTGTTATATATCCAAAGGAACTGAAACCAGGATTTTGAAGAGATATATGAACTCCCTTGATCATTTCATCATTATTCACAATAGCCAAGATATGGAAACAATCTAAGTGCCTATATGTGGATGAATGTATAAAGAAAAGAGAGTATGTACATATGATAGCTTTAACAAAGCTTTAACAAAGAAGGAAATCCTGTCATTCACAACAATGTGGATAATCTTGGAGGACATTATGCTAAATGAAATAAGCCAGAAACAGAAGGACAAGTACTACTTTATACTACTTAGATTTGGAAGCTAAAATAGCTCAGAAGCAGAGAGTAGAATAATTGTTCCCAGGAGCTACAGGTGGGGGTGAATGGGGAAGCATTAGTTAAAGGATACAAAGTTTCAATTATATGAATAAGTACTAGAGATCCACTGCACACTATAGTGCCTATAGTTAACAATACATATTATACACTTCAAAATTTCTCAGAGGGTAAATCTTATGTTAAATGTTCTTACCACAGAACAATGACAGTAATAATAAAGAGATCATGAGGAAACTTTTGGAGATAATGGTTTGTCTAGGTCACATATTGTGGTTATGGTTCTACAGATGAATATTTATCTCTAAACTCATCAAGTTGTATACATTGAATATGAACAGCTTTCATATATATAAATGAAACCTTACTAATGTGGTTTAAACAAATATAAAGAAGTGTTTCCAAAAGAATAACCTCCACAAAGCTCAGAGAATGATTTGCACATATACTGACAGCTTTAGTGCAAATCAAATTGTTTCTTCATCTTTATGAAGACTGAGCTATTATCCTTTCGTTGAAAACTACTGCTTAAGCACACTAAAATATCAGACTATAGGGTGTGGGGACAGGAACTGCAACTGACTGAAACCAAGTGGAACAGTTTCAAATTATTTTGTACTGGCTCTGAAAACAAAGGTATATGGCTGAAAGTGGTAATGTGTGGGAGAGGCTTATAACGGGGATTCTCTAAATCAGTTTTCATGTAAATTATAATATTTATTAAGGAATAAGTAAAATGTTATAAATATAACCTGCCTGTATATTACTAAAATCAACATTACTGACAACAATCATTTAGAAATTAGGACAGCAAAAGGTTTTTGAAGGTGATAGTATTTTATCACTGACAATAATTCTGTTTAGATTTATCAGTAGTGCTGATAACAAAAAGTAGACTAGTGTTATTTGGTTTTATTATTGTTTTTACATGCAGACAATGCATCCCCTTCATTTCTGCACCCAGAGCAGTACTACTCCCGTTATTGGACCATTGCCCCATTACCTTGCCTTTATTATGCCACTGAGTAGAAGGGTGACTCAAATCCAGGCCCTATCATTTACAACAGTATGACTGTAGGAGAGATATTACTTAACTTTCTGTAAGTGGGGAACTTTTTTCTCGTATGATTAGTGTGAGAACTAAGTTAGTACATACATACACATATATATGAATATAAATATTCATTTGAGTATTTATATACTTGAGAAGATATGTCTATTCACACATGAATATTTATATACAAATATGCCATCTGTTGTCTGTGGTATACACACACACACACACACACACACACACACACACACACACACAGAGATAATTTGGACTATTTTACCAAACCATACATTGTAATTCTAATTCATGATCATTCTCATACTGATATCTTGTTTTATTTAATTATTTTTTTCTATATGAAATTATATAATTACAATATTATGTCTATACCATTATGATATATTAATCATTACATCACATATATAATTATTTTCTCTTGCTCTTTATAGCATATGCACATGAAATCAATCCTTAGCAGTCCTTATCTGTCTTTTTACCATTTAGAATGATGTTTGACAAATAGTACAAAAGTACAAACTCAAATATTTCTTGAATTAAACAGTGCACATATATATGTAGAGAGAGAGAGACAAAGAGATAGCAAGAGAGAGACAGAGAATGATACAATTATATAAACACCTGGGCCAATAGCTATGCCATTTGTTGGTTAGCATTAGAAGAGGGCCAGGTTTTAGGGAAGAGCGAGAGTTTTGTTTTGAACCTGGTTTAAGTATTACTAAGGACAGGATTAAGAAGATATCAGTGATAGAGGGATAAAACTAGACATGAGTGCTGACACATTATTTAAAGAGAAAGAAATTTTAAGGAAATAAGACATCAACTGTGCAACAACATGATGAGAATTCTAGTTAGAAAACTTTCCATTTGGTTTAGCAACATGGAGATATTAGCAACAGTAGTGATGATGGATCTGTAAGGGTGGAAGCCAGCTGAGAAAGGGTAAAAGAGTAACTGATAGATTAGGAAGTAGAAGTTGTTTGTAGAAAACATTTTCGAGAATACTAATAGAGAGCCAATCAATATGGCCATGGCTGGAGGAAGATTTTTTATAATGATGCTTTTAATAAAAAAGAACTACACTGGTCAGTAAGGTAGAAACTGTTCACAGTGCCTATTGAGAACTGGAAAAATTGAGATGTGCCATAAATGTAAAACACATACCAGATTTTGCAGACTTGGTAAGAAGAAAATAAAGTAGATTGTTTCTTACACATATCTTCAGTGCATATCAAGGTGATAATATATTTAATATGTTGAATTAAATAAAATATATTATGAAAATTAGTTTTTCATGTTGTTTTTACTTTTTAATGTAGTTATATATGTGGCTTGCATGATATCTCTATTGGACAGGGCTGATGTATAATATATTTGAATGCCTAACTCAGTTGAAGGAGAAAGAAGAAAGGAAGAGAAAAATATTCTCTCAAATTCTCAAGACAAAGAGAAGATGAGATTGCGAACAAGGTAGACTGGATTTGATCTTTTTTTTTTTGCGGTACGCGGGCCTCTCACTGTTGTGGCCTCTCCCGTTGCGGAGCACAGGCTCCGGACGTGTAGGCTTAGCAGCCATGGCTCACGGGCCCAGCCGCTCCGCGACATATGGGATCTTCCCAGACCGGGGCACGAACCTGTGTCCCCTGCATCGGCAGGCGGACTCTCAACCACTGCGCCACCAGGGAAGCCCTGGATTTGATCTTTGAGAGAAGGTAGGGAATGCATATAGATACAGGAAGGCTTCTTGAATTATTGGGGGAAAGTCAAAGGTTTATGTATGCTTTCTGTGTGTGATATTTGTGCCAGTGTTTCAGTAGATTGCTTTAATGTGGTTTGGATCCAAGATGCAAGCTGTAGTGGACATATACTAGGGTGGTCCCTCATGATTCCCATGCCTTAGTATTCACGCCTTTCATAATTTCCTTTAGGTGTGGGTGGGATCTGTGACTTGCTTCTAGCTAACAGAGTATGATGACAAAGTTGAGATTTCGCCAATGTAATTAAGATCGCCAATAAATTCTATTAGAATTAATCAGATGAACACCCTTAAAAGAAGCGCTGGGACCTCCTTGAGGTGAGATATTGCCCTTGCTGGCTTGATGAAGTAGGCTGCCATGCGGAGGAAGCCCACTTGCCAAAGAACTGTGGATGGCCTCTAGGAACGTTAAGCATCTTCTAAGACTTAAAGAGTGGCCTCCAGCCTAGGACTAGCAGAAAGCCAATGCCCTCAGTTACACAGTCACAAGAAAATGACTCTTACCAACAACGTGAATGATCTTGGAAGTGGATTCTTCCCTAGTTGAGCCTCCAGATGAGGATGTTATCTGGCTAATAACCTGATGGTAACCTTTTGAAACCATGAACAGAGTAGCCAGGGAAGCCATGTTTGGACTCCTGACCCACAAATACTGAGAGATAATAAACGCAGATTGTTTAAAATCACCAGGTTGGTGCTCATGTGTAACACAGCAACAGAAAAATAATAAAAAGTCTTCTTCAATTAAACAGTTTGAATGGTGCGCATCAGAGTTCTACAGACCTGAGTTCTAGTCTGAGATGTAGTGTTTAAATATTTTTTAATCTATGCACTTCCCTGTTTTAGATCACTTTCTTCTTCTGCAAAACAAAAACAAAACATTCTGGCCTAAATTAAATCTTTATGATTATCTCCAAATCCAACATTCTATTATTGTTCAATTGGTAAATACTCAGAGAATAATTCTCAATGGTCATCTTCTACAACTTTCAGAGCCATATTAAAACTTGGCACTTAAACTTTTCTGCAACTTTATACCATCCACAGACATTGGCAACAGACATATAATGTACAAAACAGTATGCACCAAAAGAATAAATAAATAATTAATATGATAAAAATGTCATACAAATCCATTATTTAATTTGTATTTGGAAGTTTGCCAACAATGACTTCTGAAGATCTTTTTGGAAAGAAAAATCTACTGGTGTTTTATATTAATCTTAGGTTTTTAAGTGCTTAAAAGCTTGAGTTTTCTTTAAGGTAAATAATACCTAACCATGAAAATGGAATATTATAGTAGGCATACAACAACATTTTCAATACAAGAAACAACTATTTGTGCCTTTCTAAAATTACCCAGCCAAACCTGTATCACCTGGTAAAAATAAAAAACTGCTTCTCAGCCCTAGAAGTTGAGTCTGATTATGAAGAGACTCAACTACTTTCTTCCCTTCTTATAAATGTGTCAAATTACAGATGAGCTTACATTTTAATAGCAAACTTAATGGGAGGGTCTTAGAGTAAAATGTACCCACACACTTCATAAAAGCAACTGGCAGATTTTGAAAATGAATGATGGTAAATAATAAACTCAAGATAGCAAGTATCTTGTAGGGTGGTACCGAGCCCTATATTTATTCCTGTCAGAGTTAATATTTCCATTGATGATCTATAAAAATAAGTAAAGCATCCCACTAACCATATTTTCACGTGAAATTACATTGAAGGAACGCGTGGAGGGAAGAGAAACAGTGCAAAACAAATAGACTGTGACAAGATCATAGCAAACCCCTCTAGTTGTTGACAGTGTAAAACTTCAATCTAAGAGTTCTTCACACAAATCAGAGTAGAAATGAATGCCAATGGGGTCAGTGATGATTTCATTATTTGGAGCTGAAATATGGAAAGGCATGTGAGAAAGAAATATTGGAATGTGTCAAAAGATGATTCATTATTGTACAAAAATTTAACACAAATATATTCAGGAAGAAATAGAAAGGAAACACAACAGTATGTTTTCTAACTTGAAAATGAACTGTAAAATTTGAAACAGTAGATCTGCAGAAATTAAATGGCCTAACATATGAATTTGTTTGGGTGGGAAAAAGAGCCATGAGGCCTGAATTAGTCACAAAATCACTCCTTATGTCATCTGTTATATATAAACTAAAATAACAACATCATTTTTACATTGTGAATGAGGAACTGTTTCTGATAAGTGTAAAGCACATTTGGCACAAAGTTGGGTTCTTCTGGAAATAGGGTCTTTCTTGTGTTTATTCCTATACTTGAAAGCAAACATTGTACTTTCTTTTTCTTTGGGAAGTTAATATTTGTGATACATAGTTTCTTCTATCCTTCCCAGGTATTTATAAAATAAAATTATACAACAGCATTTGCCCTCTTACATTACTCTACGAAACAATAACTTTTCAGGTACCGTTCATGAATGAACGGTTGCCTTCAGGAATTAGAAAAAGAGATACTTGGAATGAGGTGAACTCCATATTTTCCCAGCTATGCTGGGAAAGTAGCTAAATTTCTCTGAACTTCTGTTTCCACAACAAGAAAATGGAAACTCAAATAAGTTAATTTTATCTGCAAAAGTACTGAATGCATATAAATGATATGTATATAAAATGTTATGGCAACTACATTTCATCCTATCCAGGCAAAAAATACATAAAGTGCTAGCCATCAATGGCTGGGCTGACAGTTACTATCTCTATATCCAATGCATTTCCTTTTTTCATAACCTGCTTCCATCTGCCTTCTATTGATTGTGTGAGCAAGTTGATTGTTTCCTCATACTCTCCCCTGCTCTTCCTCCATGCATCTAAAAGTTGTAGAACAACATGAGAGCCAAGAAAGCAGCTATAGAATTTCCCCCTTGAGCAAAGGTTTTTAAAGTTAAAATCTTAAAAACTGAAAGCAAATTAAAATCATAAAGATGAGAACATAAAACACCAATGACATCACATTCTTTCTTTAGACTTACTGTAGAAACACACAATCCAAACTTTCCTGTTTTGCAATAATCATCAAAATTGGAATTCAAAACAGGACATGTGAAGCAAGTTTTGTGAAACTATTATGTATTATTTCTATCATATTATCATATCAAACTTCTGTCAAAGTTTCTGATCATAGGTACAAGAGATGGGGGAAAGGGAGATAAATGTTCTACTTCTTTTCTTCTACCCTTTAAGATTTAAATCACTTTAAGGTAAAGAAATAAAAGTTGTCTAAAGTGGCTTATACACAGTGATGAAACCAGACTACTTCTAATATATCCATGCATTTGAATCTTTTGCAGAGGGTTCATTAATCTTATATCTCTCTCATCTTTCTTTCTTATAATAGTATTTTTGACTAATATCTGTTCATGATTTACTCACTAACTGAATGTAGACATTGACATCTTTGAGACAAACAATCCTAGGCTGGTTGATTTAGTTACTTATTTGGCAATTATTTAATATTCCTAAACAGTTGTTCACTTGTTAACAAAATGAAGATATTAATAGCTTTCAGTTCTAGATAAACCCTAAGCCAATTAAAGGTACAGGGTCTGATAAGCAGCATTGGAAAAAAACATTTTCATAGCTTTTTCTATTTAACTACATCAAATAAACCGATATAGTTAAATAGAAACTGATCAAATAAACCTATAAAATCTAACCTTCAAAACAATGACTTATTTATTAGGAAACAGTAGATGATGGGAGAGTACTGAGCCCCAGTCTTAACACTGGGCAGAATGCCCTACTGGTTGAGTGATAGTGTGACACCTAACTTCATTCCTTGTCTTCCAACAAACAGGCATTAAAAATAAGTGGCCCCAAGGTAACCAAGCCATAGTCCAAGCAAAAGCACTGAACTTATCACCTGACACATAATTCATAAAGGAATACATCTACTCTAAGAGAATATGTCCACAGTTTGAGATTATCTAATAAGAGAAAAGTGGAAATTAGGAGATATTGGAAAATCATACATATTTTTTGCCTTGTCCACTGTTTTTCTTTCCTTGATAGAATCCAATGTTATTCTGAATATCTATTAAATAATTAGGTATTTTTAGAAGGGTTGAACAACAACAACAAAAACCTCACTTGAAAATGAGAATAAAACTTTTGTTATCATGTAAAGATAGCCATACTAGTAATATAAAGAGCAGGAACCAATAAGAAACTATTTATAAGGTAGTACAACCTTGAGCACTGGCACTTTGGCTTTTCATTGTTTTCCTAAGGTGACCCACTTGGACCAACCTTAATTAAGAATTGTACCCTCATAAAATAGATATTACCTTAATTACTATGCATGGAATGTCAATACTCATACTCCCACTTGCTATTTGTAAAGGGATGATAATCAAAACATATTTATTCTGAAGCTATAAAGAAGCATAAAGCTGGAATGCATGGTAAGGTCATTTTGTCTATTTTCTTTTTTTATGTGATTGCAATGAAAATAAATGACTAAAACTCTCCGTTTGAAAAACTTTAGAGCATATTTTTCACCTTTTTAAAGCAATGTCAAAACAATACCACAGGAAAAAAATGTAAGCTTAAAAACATTTTTATGGTATGTGTGTTATAATTTGACTCATTTTTTTCCCATTGTTCTTAAAAAGAAGTTTTAATAATCTTCCAAAATTATTTTCCATTTTTAATACCCCCAAGTCCTACATATGCCATGTGAAAGAATTTCAATCTAAAATGGAACCAGAGAATATAAAATGGAAAATCTTCTACATGTGTCCTCAGGAAAACAAAACTTAAGAACTGAGGTACTGACTTCCTGTGAATGTCTGATTTACAGAAAACTGATAGTATTGGAATGTTCTTAAATGATAGGAAGTTGGTCAGGGAACCTTGGGAAATTTTGCTTATGGTTTCCAGAGGCATGAACAAGAAATGACTCTGGGTGAGTTGGTCTCGTAAATTAAGCTGAACTGAGCTTTGTTTGTGGACTGGGCTGGTTTTGTCTCCTCAGAAATGGTCTCCATTTGTTTTTTTATTTTAGCAGACTCTAACTGAACTCTCACTTCTTTATACTCCCTGTCCATAAATACAGCATATCCCAAATCCTCAACAGACTCATCTGCAGCTTGCTACAGTTTATGTGTTCTGAACTGCAATTCTTCTGCTATTCCTAAACGAAACTCAGCTTTTTGATAATTTTGAGCTTGCCTCATTTTATCTTTTTCTTTAGGTAGACATTCCTTGGCACTGGAAGTGGGATCCAAAGGAGATGACCCCCAAAGGACAATGACCCTCGGAATTGTGTGAAGTACCCACACAAAAGCCCTTGAGCTCATCGCTTCTGTGAGTCATTGTCTACTTTTGGCTTGGTGATTCTCCTCTTAGATTCTGGTCTCCCTCCATTCGGTTGAGCTTTCTGACTTTGTTAGGGGTCTGTTTAAAGGTTTTATCCTTTTTGGTGAGTCGTTATTTGTTTTCTTGTAGGAAACATGCTAGAATTTCAGTGTAATTCCTTTGGAATGCTAGAGAGCAAAAATTAAAAATTCTGTCAGTGGGCACAGGTTGAGCAAGTAAATGCTGTTAGAGTGCTAGCCACCTCCCTTTAGAGACTTTGGTCTCTAAGGCAAAGACTTATGTGAGAGCACAAATTGGTCACAGACACTGGTTACAAATGTCAGGCCAGACTGACATTAGGTCATCTGCCAACTGCAAGACAATTTACATGTAACAAGGGACAACTGGTCACAGGTCGAACAACTAGGGCAAACGCTGTCTTCCAGGAGAAAAAAAGAGAAAGACAGTATGTATCCCATGAAAGGCACACTGTAAAACAAAACATAACTCCCAACCCTGAGCACACCCATTAGGCTATTTAGGAATTCTGCTTTTGCTCTCAAGAAAACCTCTGAGATATGAGATTCCAGTCATCCCAGTGCTCTTCAGGGATCCTAACTGATTTTATGTTAAAAAATTATGGCCTCTCCTCATACGCATTTTTGACTAGATGGTCCAGTCTTACTAAAGATAACGTAGAACTCCAATGGCTGTTATGAAGAACTTTCAGTCTGCCTGAACATGATTTTCTCCAGACTAGAAAGACTGCGGCAATAGAATTAAACAATCTGAGTGGGATAACTATTTTAGTTGGTACCTAGAGGCTTCTAAATATATTCAGGATTTTAAAATTACCTCTTTTTAAAATATTATTTCTAAGTTAACTGAAAGAAATAAACAAAGGAGATAAACAGGCAGCTAAGGCCTCTTCCTTGGTGACATGAGCCAAGGTTCCCCTAAACCCATTACTCTCCCCTCTCTATATCCACCTTTGCCTTCTTCAAACCCCCTTTCTTTATCTAGACTCCCCTTCTTCTCTAGTGAGTAAACTTTACCAACTGAGCCAATTAAAACTTTCCCTTTTAAAATTAGGTCTTCTGGGGACTTCCCTGGTGGTCCAGTGGTAAAGAATCCACCTTACAATGCAGGGGATGTGGGTTCGATCCCCGGTCAGGGAACTAGATCCCACATGCCATGTGGAAACTAAGCCCGTGTGCCACAACTACTGAGCTCTCGCACCTCAACTAGAGAGCCTGCGTGCTGCTAACTACAGAGCCTATGTGCTCTGGAGCCCATGCATCACAACTACAGAGCCCACGTGCCCTGGAGCCTGCATGCGGCAACTAGAGAGAGAAAACCCACATGCCGCAACTAGAGAGAAGCCTGCATGCTACAACAAAAGATTCCACGTGACTCAACGAAGATCCTGCGTGCTGCAACTAAAGACCTGATGCAACCAAAAATAAATAGAAATAAATAAATAATAAATAAATCTTAAAAAAAATTAAGGATCCTGCTAAACCATTAATTAATTTTGTTCCACGGACCAAAGCGGAACTTGGAGCTATAGTAAACTATTTTCCCAAGGTAACTGGGGATCCTCATAGATTTGCCAAATCAGTATTATAATTCAAACTTAACCTGATTTCTCCCATCTTTATCAGTTAATCCACATGCTTATTGGAGGAGGTCAAGCCCAGCATTGAATGAAAACTGCTTATTGGGAAAGCCCCAAACAATCTTTGAAATTCCAAGTCAGTCAGACAATAGCTCTTTTATATGATCAAGCTCCTGCCATACCCCAAGCCTACATCTTGCCATCCTGAGGGCTTTCCATAAGCCAGTACATGGGAACAAAATTAACGCATGCACCCAAAAGCCTGTTGAATCTATTCATGATTACTACAGCAGAATCCAAATGTTTTTAAAGAAAATATGGACTCCCTATATACATTGCATCTAGCAGGGTGGCCTTTATTTCAATGTTTTAGTTAAAACAGAGATCTATCTCTGTTAGTCAAGAGAACCCACACAGAATGAAAAATAATGTCCACCCTGAACTTGTCAATGTAGCTAACCAGTTAACCCACACCCCAGAAGATGATTCCAGAAAAAGGGCAACAAATTTTACATCTCTGACTTCAACAGATGGAATCTCCCAAGCAGACTCTTCCTAACTGATTTTGTCATTATGGTTAAAAAAAAAAAAAAAAACATAAAACAAAACCTGGCCATTGGAAGAGAGACTGCCACAAATTTTTTTAAAAAATCTAGACAATTACAGCTTTCCAAGACCCAAGGGTCAAACTCATCCTAGTGATGGGACTCCAAAGAAGCCCATAGACTGTTCCCATTCCACCATTAAATAGACTGGGGAAACTACTCTCCAGATCCGGTAAAAATCCCTTACATATCAATTGACACGGGAGCTACTCTATCAGTTCTCAACCCTAGTACAAATAAATAGTCCCTTCAAATAGTGGGGAGTTCAAATTAACCACAATGTGTCTTTATTTCTCAATCTATACCCTTTTGTTTGGGACCTTTGAAAGATAAACACTTGTTTTTCCTCAGTGATTAGGCTCCTGTTCATTTATTAGGATGAGATTTCCTAGAAAAATATCATGTTGCCATTTCTTTCTCTTGAAAGAGAGAAATAAATCTTGTTAAAATCTCTTGAATTTAAGTCCCTTGAACCTAAGCCCCAAGAAAATCCAAACCTTTTCTCTCTCACATATACTTTATAAGCCATAGAAGAACAAATTTTAGGTACATCTCTGTTATTAAATTTAGTGCCTCCTAGTCTATGAGCAAAATCTTCCACAGACATAGACAGAATTCATATTGCTTTTCACTATGTTAAGATCCAAGTCAATCCCTCAAAACCTCTCTCCAAAATTAATCAATACCCTATAAACAAAGAAGCTTTACAGGGCATAAGACTTATCATAGATGACTATAAAGCACAGGAACTTATTATCCTTTGCAGTAGTCCTTGTAAAACCCGTTTTACCTGTAAGAAAACGTAATGGTCAAGAATAAAGATTTGTTCAAGATCTCCATGCAATACATAACATTGTTATTCCTCACCATCCTGTTGTTCCTTATCCCCATACATTATTAGCATTATTCCCTACTGAAAGCAAATTTTTCATCGTGATCAATTTATGCAAGGCATTGTTCAGTATTCTAGTTGATGAGGCTGGCCAATATATTCTTGCTTTTACCTTGGAAGGACAATATATCTGGACAGAAATGGCCCACCGTTTTTCTAAAGGTCCTTCTTACTTCTCACAAAATTTAAATGCTGACCTCAATGATACAAAATTTTCTGGAGGCTCTACCATACTACAGTATGTAGATGATTTACTTCTCTACTCACCCTCTCAAGCCTCCTCACAAGAAGACAGATTTCACCGTTACAGCTCTATCCAATATTTAGGATATTTAATATCAGAACAAGGATAACACCTAGATGCTGATAGGTTTCACGGCATCTTGAGCTTCCCAAAATCTAAAACCAAATGTCAATTATGAGGTTTTCTTGGGCTAGCTGGTTATTGTCACAATTGGATTCCAAACTTCTCTTTAATGGCCCAGGCTTGTATATCTTACTAAAAACTATTAAACCTGACCCTGTTATCTGGAAAAACCAAGATGATCTAGCCTTTAAAATCTTAAAGGAAAGCTTAATAAATCCTCTTGCCCTTGGATATACAAACTATAAACTACCCTTTTTTCCTTTTTGTTTATGAAAAAGAGGGTAATACCCTCAGAGTACTTACTCAAAACATGGGGGCTACCACAACATCTAGGTTATTACAACCAACAATTAGATCCCACGACCCAACATTATGCTTATGCCTTAGGGCTACACCTGCTACTGCCTTTCTGGTAAAGGCCACTAAGGAAATAGTCTTAAGGTCCTCTTTGACCATCTTTGTACCTCATGCTGTCAAAGCTCTCTTGAACTCATATCATTCCCAACATTTTTCAGCTAGCTGTCTTACTTCTCATGAAATTCTCTTGCAGGACCGGCAAGATGACAGAGGAGTAAGATGTGGAAATTACCTTACTCCCCACAAATACATTAAGAATACATCTACATGTGGAACAGCGCCTACAGAACAACTACTGAATGCTGATAGGGGACCTCAGACTTCCAAAAAGGCAAGAAAATCCCCACGTAACTGGTAGGGCAGAAGAAAAAAAGAAAGAGGAAAGGAATTGGGATGGGACCTGCCCCTCTGGGAGGGAGCTGGGAAGGAGCAAAAGTTTCCACACACTAGGAAGAACATTCACTGGCAGGGACTGCAGGGTAGCTCTGGAACCTCAGAGGAGAGCGCAGCAACAGAGGTGCAGAGGTGGAGCGGAGAGATTCCCACACGGAGGATTGGTGCAGACTGGCACTCACCAGCCTGAGATGCTTGTCTGCTCACTTGCTGGGGCGGGTGGGGGCTGGGTGCTAAGGCTTGGTCTTCAGAGGTCAGAACCCAGGGAGAGGACTGGGGTTTACTGCATGAGGACAACCGGGGGCTGGCTAGTGTGCCAGAGGTAGTTGGCAGGGAGTCTGGGAAAAAGCCCGGGCCTGCCAGAGAGGCAAGAGACCTTTGTTGCGGGGTGCTTGAGGAGTGGCCCACCATAGGACCTTCCTGCTTCACACACTCACAGACAGCAGGGCAACACCTACGTGAGCACAAGCACAAGCCATGGCTGTTATATCTGACCCCAGAGGCTGCCGTCCACTGCTGCTACCAAGAGTCCTGTGTGCAAGACAGGTCACTGCCCACACCTTCCCAGCAGCCTGTGGAGCCCACCACTGCCAAGGGTCCTGCGATTGGGGCCAACTTCCCCAGGAGAATGCACAGCACGCCTCAGGCTCCTGCAGCTTCACGCTGGCCTCTGCCACAGAAGGCACTCCCTGCACATTCCGATTGTGACTGCCATGTCCCTCCCTCTTCCCAGCCTGAGTGAGCAAGTGAGCCCTAATCAGCTGCTGCTTTCACACCCTTTTGTCTGTTCAGGGAACAGATGTCTGAGGGCAGCCCACTCCCAGAGGTGGGGCCAAAACCAAAGCTAAACCCCAGGGGCTGTGCAACCAAAGAAGAGAAAGGGAAATCTCCCCGTGCAGCTGCAGAAGCAGTGGATTAAATCCCTGCAATCAGCTTGGCAAGCCCTGCATCTGTAGAATACCTGAATAGACAACAAGTTTTCCCACAATTGAGGCTGTGGGCTTTGGGGGCAAGTACATGTGGGAGTAAGGTCAGATCAGTCTGAGCTGGCCCCACAGTGCCCACAGCAGGTCCAGAGACCTACCTAGAAGTACTGGAGGACTTCCTGTGGAGGCAGGGATTGGCTGTGGCTCACTATGGGGGCAAGGACACTGACAGCTAAGGCCACAGGAAAATATCACTACTTTTTTTGTTGTTGTTCAGTTGTTCTTTTTGTATTATTCTTTTAATTTTAATTTTTTATTTACTTTTTCTTTTTTATGCTTTTACTTTTAGTATATTTTTATTTTATTTTTTCCTATTTCTATTGTAATTTTTCATTACACTGTTTTTTCCTTTGTTTTGCTTTGTTTGCATTTTATTTTTAACTATATTTTACATTTTTCTATTTTTACTTTATTACTTTGTTATATATTTTTTCCTTTTGTTTTCATCTTTGCATTTTTTTGATTTTTGTGGGCTTTATGCTTTCATTGCCTTTTTTTATTTTGTTTTCTGCATTTGCTGTGTTTCTGGTTTTATGTTTTTTATAGATTTTAGTGTTTGTTTTCATTTTTGGGTTTGTTTATTGATTTGGTTGCTCTCTTCTTTGTTTTTGCTTTTTCTTTTCTTTTTGTGAGTGCATGTGTATATGTTTCTTTGTGTAATTTGTCTGTTTAGTTTTGCTTTTACCACTTGTCTTGGGGTTTTGTCTGTTCGTTTATTTTTTTGTTTGTTTGTTTTCTCTGGTTTCTGGGGTTTTTTGTTTATTTGTTTTCTTCTTCCTTTTCTTCCACACCGTGTGGCTTGTAGGGTCTTGGTGCTCCAGCTGGGGGTCAGGCCTGATCCTCCAAGGAGGGAGAGCTGAGTCCAGGATTTTGGACCACCAGAGAACTCCCAGCCCCATGGAATATTAATCCATGAGAGCTTGCCCAAAGGTCTCCATCTTAACACAAAGACCTGGCTCCACCCAATGGCCAGCAAGCTCCAGTGCTGGATGCCTCGTGACAAACAGCTAGCAAGACAGGAACACAACCCCACCCATTAGCAGACAGGCTGCCTAAAGTAATACTAAGCTCACAGACACCATAAAGCACACCACCAGAAGCAGCCCTGCCCATCAGAAGAACAAGATCTACCTCCACCCATAGAACGCAGGCACCAGTCCCCCCAGCCAGAAAGCCTACACAAGCCAGAGGGGACAGACAACAGAAGTAAAAGGAACTACGACCCTGCAGCCTGCAGAAAGGAGACCCCAAACACAGTAGATTAAACAAAATGAGAAGACAGAGAAATATGCAGCAGATGAAAGAGCAAGGTAAAAACCCACCAGACCAAAAAAATGAAGAGGAGATCTACCTGAAAAAGATTCTACTTGAAAAAGAATCCAGAGTAATGATAGTAACGATGATCCAAAATCTCGGAAAGAGAATAGAGAAAATACAAGAGACATTTAACAAGGACCTAGAAAATCTAAAGAACAAACACTGTTGAACAACACAATAAATGAAATTAAAAATTTTCTAGAAGGAATCAATAGGAGACTAACTGAGGCAGAAGAACGGATAAGTGACCTGAAGGATAGAATGGTGGAAATAACTGCTGTGAAGCTGAACAAAGAAAAAAGAATGAAAAGAACTGAGGACATCTATCATTGGACATTTAGGTTGTTTCCATGTCCTGGCTATTGTAAATAGTGCTGCAATTAACACTGCGGTACATGTGTCCTTTTGAATTATGGTTTTCTCAGGGTATATGCCCAGTAATGGGATTCCTGGGTACAGATGAACCTATTTGTAGGGCAGGAATAGAGATGTAGAGGAAGAGAACTGACATGTAGACACAGTAGGGGAAGGAGAGGATGGGACGAACTGGGAGATTAGGTTTGACATAGATACACGACCATGTGTAAAATAGCTAGCTAGTGGAAACCTGCTGTATAGCGCAGCGAGCTCAGATCAGTGCTCTGTGATGACCTAGATGGGTGGGGGGAGGGGAGAATAGTGGTCCAAGAGGGAGTAGATATAGGTATACATATAGCTGATTCACTTCATTGTACAGAAGAAACTAACGCAAAACTGTAAAGCAATTTTACTCCAATTAAAAAGAAAAAGAATTGAGGATGGTCTCAGAGACCTCTGAGATAACATTAAATGCACCCACATTTGAATTATAGGGGTCCCAGAAGAAGAGAAAAAGCAAGGGTCTGAGAAAATATTTGAAGAGGTTATAGTCGAAAACCTCCCTAACATGAAAAGGAAATAGCCACCCAAGTCCAGGAAGCACACATTCCCATACACGGTAAACACAAGGAGAAGCACACCAAGACACATATTAATCAAACTATCAAAAATTAAATGCAAAGAAAAAACATGAGCACAGATTCCTGTACACGTTAAACACAAGAAGCACACCAAGACACATATTAATCAAACTGTCAAAAATTAAATGCAAAGAAAAAACATTAAAAGCAGCAAGGGAAAAGCAACAAATAACATACAAAGGAATCCCCATAAGGTTATCAGCTGATTTTGCAGCAGAAACTCTGCAGGCCAGACAGGAGTGGCAGGATATATTTTAAATGATGAAAGAGAAAAATGTACAACCAAGATTACTCTAACCAGCAAGGATATCATTCAGATTCAATGGAGAAGTTAAAACCTTTACAGAGAAACAGAAGCTAAGAGAATTCAGCCCCATCAAACCAGTTCTACAACAAACGCTAAAGGAACTTCGCTAAGTGGGAAACATGAGAGAAGCAAAGGACCTACAAAAACAAACCCAAAACAATTAAGAAAATGGTAATAGGAACATACATATAGACAATTACCTTAAATGTGAATGGATTAAATGCTCCAACCAAAAGCCATAGACTAGCTGAATGGATACAAAAACAAGACCTGTATATATTCTGTCTACAAGAGACCCACTTCTGACCTAGGGACACATAAAGACTGAAAGTGGGGGGATGGAAAAAGATATTCCATGCAAATGGACTTCAAAAGAAAGCTGGAGTAGCAATACACAAATCAGACAAAATAGACTTTAAAATAAAGACTATTACAAGAGATAAGGAAGGATACTACATGTTGATCAAGTGATCAATCCAAGAAGAAGAAATAACAATTGTAAATATTTATGCACCCAATACAGAAGCACCTGAATACATAAGGCAAATGCTAACAGCCATAAAAGGGGAAGTTGACAGTAACATGATAATAGTATGGAACTTTAACACCCCACTCACATCAATGGACATATCATCCAAACAGAAAATAAATAAGGAAACACAAGCTTTAAGTGACACATTAGACCAGACGGACTTAACTGATACTTATAGGGCATTCCATCCAAAAACAACAGAATACACTTTCTTCTCAAGTGCACACGGAACATTCACCAGGATAGTTCACATCTTGGGTCACAAGTTAAGCCTATGTAAATTTAAAAAAATTGAAATCATATCAAGCATCTTTTCCAACCACAATGCTATAAGACTAGATATAAATTACAGAAAAAAATCTGTAAAAAACACAAACACATGGAGGCTAAACAACACACTACTCAATAACCAAGAGATCACTTAAGAAATCAGAGATGAAATCAAAAAATACCTAGAAAAAAATGACAATGGAAACAAGATGACCCAAAATCTGTGGGATGCAGCAAAAGCAGTTCTGAGAGGGAAGTTTATAGCAATACAATCCTACCTCAAGAAGCAAGAAAAATCTCAAATAAACAACCTAACCTTACACCTAAAGCAATTAGAGAAAGAAGGAAAAAAAAATACCCCAAAGTTAGCAGAAGGAAAAAAATCATAAAGATCAGATCAGAAATAAATGTAAAAGAAATGAAGGAAACAACAGCAATGATCAATAAAACTATAAACTGATTTGAAAAGATAAACAAAATTGATAAACTATTATCTAGACTCATCCGGAATAAAAGGGAAAGACACAAATCAACAGAACTAGAAACAAAAAAGGAGAAGTAACAACTAACACTGCAGAAATACAAAGGATCATGAGAGACTACTACAAGCAACTATATGCCAATAAAATGGACAACTGGAAGAAATGGACAAATTCTAAGTACAACCTTCCAAGACTGAGCCAGGAAGAAATAGAAAATATGAACAGACCAGTCACAAGCAGTGAAATTGAAACTGTGATTAAAAATCTTCCAACAAAAGAATGCCCATGGCCAGAAGTCTTCACAGGCTAATTCTATCAAACATTTAGAGAAGAACTAACACCTATCCTTCTCAAACTCTTGCAAAATATAACAGAAGGAGGAACACTCCCAAACTCATTCTAGAGGCCACCATCAACCTGATACCAAAACCAGACAAAGATGTCAAAAGAAAAGAAAGTAACAGGCCAGTATAACTGATGAACATAGATGAAAAAGTCCTCAACAAAATACTAGTAAACAGAATCTGACAACACATTAAAATGATCATTCACCATGATCAAGTGGGGTGTATCCCAGGGAGACAAGTATTCTTCAATATAGGCAAATCAATCGATGTGATACACCAAGTTAAGAAACTGAAGGATAAAAACCATATGATCACCTCAATAGATGCAGAAAAAGCTTTTGATAAAATTCAACACCCAATTATGATAAAAACTCTCCAGAAAGTGGGCATAGAGGGAACCTACCTCAACACAATAAAGGCCATATAAGACAAACCCACATCCAACATCACTTTCAATGGTGAAAAACTAAAAGCATTTCCTCTAAGATTAGGAACAAGAAAAGGCTGCCCACTCTCACCACTATTATTCAACATAGTTTTGGAAATTTTAGCCACAGCAATCAGAAAAGAAAAAGAAATAAAAGGAATCCAAACTGGAAAAGACGTAAAAGTGTCACTGTTTGCAGATGACATGATACTATACATAGAGAATCCTAAAGATGCCACCAGAAAACTACTAGAGCTCATCAATGAATTTGGTAAAGTTGCAGGATACAAAATTAATGCACAGAAATCTCTTGTATTCCTATGTACTAACAATGAAAAATCAGGAAGAGAAATTAAGGAAACACTCCCATTTACCACTGCAACAAAAAATAAAATACCTAGGAATAAACCTACCTAAGGAGCAAAAAACTGTATGCAGAACACTATAAGACACTAATGACAGAAATCAAAGATGATACAAACAGATGGAGAGATATACCATGTTCTTGGATTGGAAGAATCAACATTGTGAAAATGACTATACTACCCAAAGCAATCTACAGATTCAACGCAATCCCTATGAAACTACCACTGGCATTTTTCACAGAGCTAGAACAAAAAATTTCACAATTTGTATGGAAACATAAAAGACCCCGAATAGCCAAAGCAATCTTGAGAAAGAAAAATGGATCTGGAGGAATCAGGCTCCTCGACTTCAGACTATACTACAAAGCTACAGTAATCAAGACAGTATGGTACTGGCACAAAAAGAGAAACATAGATCAATGGAACAGGATAGAAAACCCAGAGATAAACCCATGCACTCATGGTCACCTTATCTTTGATAAAGGAGGCAAGAATATACAATGGAGAAAAGACAGCCTCTTCAATAATTGGTGCTGGGAAAACCGGACAGCTACATGTTAAAGAATGAAATTAGAACACTCTCTAACACCATACACAAAAGTAAACTCAAAATGGATTAAAGACCTAAATGTAAGGCCAGACACTATAAAACTTAGAGGAACACATAGGCAGAACACTCTTATGACATGAATCACAACAAGATCCTTTTGACCCACCTCCCAGAGAAATGGAAATAAAAACAAAAATAAACAAATGGGACCCAGTGAAACTTAAAAGCTTTTGAACAGCAAGGAAAACATAAACAAGACAAAAAGGCAACCCTAGAATGGGAGAAAGTATTTGCAAATGAAGCAACTGACAAAGGATTAATCTCCAAAATACACAAGCAGCTTAATACCAAAAAGACAAACAACCCAGTCCAAAAATGGGCAGAACACCTATATAGACATTTCTCCAAAGAAGACATACAGATGGCCAAAAAACACATGAAAAGATGATCAACGTCACTAATCATTAGAGAAATGCAAATCAAAACTATAATGAGGTATCATCTCATGCTGGTCAGAATGGCCATCATCAAAAAATCTACAGACAACCTACAAACAATGCTGGAGAGGGTGTGGAGAAATGGGAATCCTCCTGCACTGTTGGTGGGAATATAAATTGATATAGCCACTATGGAGAACAGTATGGAGGTTCCTTACAAAAACTAAAAATAGTACTACCATATGACCCAGCAATCCCACTACTGGGCATATACCCTGAGAAGAGCATAATTCAAAAAGATACATGTAGCACAGTGTTCATCGCAGCACTATTTACAATAGCCAGGACATAGAAACAATCTAAATGTCCATTGACAGATTAATGGATAAAGAAAATGTGGCACATATAGACAATGGAATATTACTCAGCCATAAAAAAAGCAAAATTGAGTTATTTGTAGTGAGGTGGATAGACCTAACATCTGTCATACAGAGTGAAGTAAGTCAGAAAGAGGAAAACAAATACTGTATGCTAACACATATATGTGGAATCTAGAAAAATGGTACTGAGGAACCTAGTTGTAGGGCAGGAACAAAGATGCAGACATTGAGAATGGACTTGAGGACACAGTGGGGGAAGGGGAGGCTGGGACATAGTAAGAAAGTAACATTGACATATATACACTACCAAATGTAAAATAGATAGCTAGTGGGAAGCTGCTGCATAGCACAGGGAGATCAGCTCAGTGCTTTGTGAAAACCTAGAGGGGTGAGATAGGGAGGGTAGAGGGAAGGCTCAAGAGGGAGGGGATATGTGGATATATGTATGCATATAGCTGATTCACTTTGTTGTACAGCAGAAACTAACACAACATTGTAAAAGATTTATACTTCAATAAAAATGTATAAAAAATATTCTCTTGCTAACCAACCTTCATGTCACTCTCATTCATCATAACAACCTCAATCCAGTTACTCCTTTTCCTCCTTCCATGGACAAAACCTCCCATATCTATTTGAGTTTGATCAATCACCTATCAACCCCTTGTAAAGAGTTATAAGAAACCCACTTGACAAATGTTGACTGTTCATGGTTTACTGATGGCTCTTACTTGAAAAATGAAAACGGCAAATATTGTGCTAGATATGCAATATCAACTCCTTTTGAGGTCCTTGTGGCTGCACCCCTACCTTTGTCCACTTCAGCCCAACAAGCTGAATGATACGCTTTTATTCAAGCATGTATTCTAGCAGAAGGTAAAGTTGCAAACGTCTCTACTGGTATTTGTCACGCCTTGGAGTAGCCCATGATTTTGGAATGTTATAGAAACATGATTTCTTTACTTCCAGTGGAGACAAATTTTAAAATGGTCCTTATGTCCCAAAGTTGAGATGCCATACTCTGGCATGCAGCTTTGGCTATTATTAAAGTCCCTGGGCATTCTCTCTGGACTCCAAAGTAAAGCACCTCACTGATATCTCTGCAAAAATGCTGCTCTTATAGGATCCACAGACCAAACCTCTCTCATGGTCCAGAAAACTACTTCCTCTAGTGACAACCTAAGAGAATTCACCAGGGAAATACAACTGGCCCCTGAAGAAGAAAAAGAAAATTGGAGATCTAAGGTCTGCTGGTATCATGAAGAAAAGAAACTCTGGTTCAGACCCAGTAACAAACTGGTCCTTCTAGAAAATTTAACATTTCTATTACTATCATACCTAAATTAAATCATTGGCCTACTGATAAAATGATAATGTTCATGAATCAATATTGGTGGGGAAACATTGATAAGGCTGCAGAAAGCGCTTATCTTGCTTGTTCCATGTGTTCTAAATTTAACCCAGGGAAACCTATCCAAACTATTCCTGGTTATTTTCAGTTGCCCAATGAACCATCTGAGATTTGGGAAACGGATTTCATGCAATCACCCCCACTCATGAATGTTCTGCTAATGGTTTGTATATTTTCACATTGGACTGAAGTTTTTCATGAAGATATGTGACAGCTTCTTCTGTAGCTAAATCCCATTAGAAAAGGTTACTTCCAGTTGGGGAACCCCCCTTGAGCTTCATAGTGATTGGAGAATCCACTTTACTTATCAAATATTTTGACAAGTCTGTGTTGTCTGGCCAGTTCTGTAGCACCTTCATTGTGCTTATCATGCTTAGTCTTCAGGACTGGCCAAGCATACAGATCTAATTATTAAGATTCAGTTAGCTGAATTAGTTGAAACCCTCCAAATGCCCTGGCCAAGAGTATTACTGTTGGTTCTTCTAAATCTTAGATCTACTTCCTTCAGGATGCAAAAACTTATGTCTTTGAAATAATTACAAGACCGCTGATGCACTTAGCCTCCCCCTTCTTTTGACCCACAGCTAATAAAGAAGGATATCTTTCAATTTTGCAAAGGCCTAATCAAGCCCATAGAAAATAACCATGCTCTGATAGAGCAATCTTTCCACAGTGCACTTCCAGGAGACAAAGATGTCAAACATCACACTTTACAGCCCAGAGGTTTCATCTGTCAGAAAAGACATTTCCAAAAAGACTCTTCTTTAACCTTGTTGGAAGGGACCCTGCCTTAGGTGATATTAACTAATCCTGGTGCAGCCAAACTTTAAGGATTCATGTGTCACAACTAAAGAAGCCCCCAAATCTGAAGAGACATGTATACTAACTTGTGACCTAAAGCTGAAAATTTCTAGGGACTGAAGTAGATGGCATATGAAGTAGACAGCTTACCTAAGATATATGGACCAGGCCTGCATAACTTACTTTTTTTTTTCTTTTTTTGCTTCTCACTCTATATCTGGTTAAATCATGTCATTCAGGCCTTCAATTGTTCTTTCCCTTGTTTTCCTATGCCCTTTACTTTAGCTTTAGCACATCCTTGTATCCACACCTTACAAAAATTCTCTGATTCTACTAAACTTACTGATGGTTATATTTGTGCCAGAGCAAACAATACTCGTGATGAACATGGGCTGGTGGCCTAGCTTCTGTCTTTAGAAGGACAGTAAAACATGTGGTAAAGATGTAGGATTTTCCTTTGGTAGCTTTGAAACCGCACATGTCCTCCCTTCTAGAAGATTGGCACCAGATATGGCTTTCCATTGGGTACCCCCAACTCGTAAAGGAATGCCCCTCACTCAGGTCTGGACTCTTATCCCAAATTTTTCTCTATGTTTCAAAAACAATGATGAGCATGGCAAAACTCTAGGGTATCTCTCACTGAAAAATTTTAACTGTAATATTTTATATATCTTTGGGAACATGAATTCACTCCCCATTGGAATATACAAGCTTATATCATCTCCTCCCTTAATGTAACTCCATAATGGAAATGAAAACAGTAATAATACTGGGAAAAGAGAAGCTGATGTTCTCCCACTCAATGGTATGTTACTGGGAATTGACCAAAAATCTGGTGAATGGTGGAAACTTAAACTTGTTTCTCCCCTAAAGATCTTCCAAACCTCCATCAAAATCTTACTTATACTAGATCAGTTCACTTGTTCAGATCTATAGAAATTTAAGGTGCTCAAATAAACATTCTCATAATGTGAATGGACCAGATTATCATGTGCTCTGTATAATAAGTATATTTATGATCATGAGACACCTTCTTTCATTCCAGGAAAAGGAATCTAAGCAAAGGGGCCCAATTATGCCTTATCCTTACAAGACATTGGGCATTTTTTTTTCATGTGGAAAAAATGTATACTCTATCCTTCCTCTTAATTGGAAGGTACACTGTGTGATTGTTGCCCTCACGCATGATTCCAAAATTAGAAAAACTCTTCCTTCTACTTCTTATATACCTAATCTAGGATTTTTCTCTTATTAACTTAAAAAGATACATCAGAGCTGGGAAGGTTATAGTTTGGGTGAATGACTACAAATAACAATACAGTAGATAGAAAGAGCTTGGGCATGCATTCACCAAAAACTTTTTCCTTAGGTTGGAACAGCAGAATTTGAAAAACGAATTCACAATCCTTTTATAGTTATGCCTACCACTTTCAATGCTTCTGTCCAAGCTTTTAAATATCAACAAACCCAAATAAATAGCCTTTCAAAAGCAGTACTAAAAAACCTCAGAGACTGAATATCTCCTCATTGCTCAGCAAGGGGGAACTTGTGCCCTACTTCACCAAGAATGTTATTTGTCAATAGCTCAGGAAAATAACACAAGAACTAAAAATAACAAAGGACAATACCAAGCAGAAGTTGGCCAAGCTCCTGAACCTTGGGACATTTTTGATCTATTAAACATAAACAGGGAAACTGGTTGAGAAACATATTTCAATCAATAGCTATCATTGGGCTTCTGGTCATCAGTTTATTTCCACTATTTTGTAATAGTAAACAAATACCTTCCTCACAAATGTATGTACAAATTTAAATTCTTTTCCTTTCAAAGGCTTTTCCTGAAACTCGACTGACCATGGAAACTAAACCATCCACCATAGAAAGACATAACTGAGATTCTTCTTTTTTCAATCCTTGCAAATGAAGCCAATGAAACTCCCCATCATTTTCCTCCTCTGTGGGACAAGACACCTGAGCATGATCCTCCTCAGCTTCATGAGAAAAATACCTGAGGACAGCTCTCCTCAGATCCATGGGACATATAATGCAATCCACCTATAAAAAACTATACCTTTGACAAAAATTAACAGCTGAATGATACTTGATCAGAGATGCTTTTCACAAAAGATCTTGAACAAAGGGGAAAATGTGAAGGAATGAAACCAGAGAATATAAAATGGAAAGTCTCACACATGTACCCTCAGGAAAACAAAACTTAAGGACAGAGAGATTGACTTCCTGTAAATGCTTGATTTACAGAAAACTGATAATATTGGAACTCTCTCAAATGACAGGGAGTTGGTCAGGGATTACCTGATTACCTAACTTTGTTAAATGACAGGGAGTTAGTCAGTTGGTCAGGGATTACCTCATATCAACCTTGAGAAACTTTGCTTATGCTTACCAGAGGCATGAGATGACCCAATCAGGTTGGTCTCAGAAAATAAGCTGAATTGAGCTTTGTTTGTGTGACTGGACTGGTTTTGTCTGCTCGGGGAATTTTCAAAGCAGTTCTCCATTTGTTTTTTATTTCAACCAACTCTCATTTAACTCTCCCCTCTTTACGTTCTCTGCGCATATTTACAGCCTACCCCAAACCCTCAGCTGACTCACCTGTATCTTGCTATTTGCATGTCCTGAATTACAATTCCTCCTCTATTCCCAAATAAACACATTTTTGTTTTGACAATTTTGACCTTGCCTCATTTTACCTTTTTGTTTAGGTCAACAGCCAGAACTGCTAGCAATCATATATTGGAATTAAACACACTTTATCTTAATTAAAGCTCCTTCCTATTTTTTAAATTTACTTCAGCCAAAACTTTAGAATTAGAATTTCTAACAAGTATTTTAGAAATGGAATGTAATATTTAAAATTTTAACTTTGGTCTTATTAGTTATTAGCTTGATCACAGGGATTTCAATCTTAATGAAAAAGCACTCTGCACGATTTAAATTCTGGGTCATTTCAGAATTTAACAGCATTATTGTCTGTTTATTTGAAAAAACACAATTTGGGGGCATCACAGTTTATTGTTTCCCATGTTGTCACTTATATATTGAATCCCAAACTTTATATTAAAATGTAATCTTTTTAATAAAGCAGGGAAATTAAAATGGCCAGATTTTAGATTAAAAATTATTCTTATTAAAACACATATATAAAGTATAACTGAAAATCCTGAAAACAATGAAATACTGAAAAAAATCATTGTGTATAGAGGGACAATTAAAAAATAAAATTTAATTTTTTGTATGGAATGTTACACAGATGGCCTTTTTTGTAGAAAGGGTTGGTTTTCATTAATATTATGACAGTTTTACATAGTGTCATATTTTTATTAATTTTTTACCTCATATTTCAGATCAGCCAAATTTTCTAGTATGAAAATATTCATCCTGTAGAGAATAAATTTAATCTTACCTTAAATGTTGAAAATTCTGAAAATAAAAATTATGTAAAACTCTTCAAATATATTGAATGTAAACTCAAAAAGATATTAACAATTATATCTTTTATTGTAAATTATGGTTTTGTGGAATTGAATGTTACATTGCTTCAGCCATTTCAGAAATTAGTTTTATTATACAGTATATTTAAAATAACAAATGACTTTCTGTATATAAAAGCACGTGTTTTTGACACTAACAGTGAAAAGTGGCATCTCATGTTTTTATTTGCTTTTCCTCAAGAGTAGTGATGTTATAATCTTTCATTTGTTTTCATTATTAAAGCTTATGTTATGATAATAGACTTGAAAAACTTATATGTAATGCATTTATTTTAAAATTATTTATTTTGGGGCAGAAAATATTTAATTTTTAAAAATAAATTTCAACAAAGTATAATTTATGTTCAGTAATTCTTTTAGTTTTACAAATGTCCACTGAAATTTCTGACACAATCACATATAGAATGTTACATTTTGTAGACCATCCCTACCACCCTCCATGCCTGGAACAACAACTGCTCTGCTTTTGACTAGAGGTTAATTTGTACTTACTAGAATTTTATATAAACGGAAGTATACAATATGTATTTATTTATGTCTTTCACTAATATAACTTATCAGTGTCTTCAAGTATATAAGTAATTCATTTCTTTTTATTGGTCAGTATTATCCCATTGTCAGATATACATTTTGTTCATTCATTCATCTTTTGGTAGGTATTTCAGTGGTTTTAAATTTTGGTTGTTGCAGCCAAAGCTGCTATAGAAATGCATGTACAAGTCTTTGTTAAAACATACCTTGTCAGTTCATTTGTTTATATACTTAAGAGTGGAATGGTTGTGTCACAAGATAACTGTGTTTTACTCTTTTCAAAAATTGCCAAACAATTCTTCCAAGTGGTTTTACCCTTTTACATCCCTGGCAAGACTGTATGAGAGTTCTAGTTGCTCTAAATCCTTGTAAATTCTGGGCATTGTTTGTTTTGTTATTATAAAAGATATGTACTAATACCTTAGTGTGGATTTAAATTGTGCTACTGAAGAATAATGTTGAGAATCCAATTATGTGGTTTTTTGTTAATTTGTTTATCATTCTTATGAATTGTCTCTTCAAATCTTTTGCTCATTTTTTAAAAAATTTGGTACTTTTTTTTAATATTTAGTTGAAGTTTATATATATATATATATTTGACACATGTCAAATAATAAACTTTTATATCTAGGAACTTTCTTACCTGGAAAGAAGACAGAAAGCACAGGTAAGTTTGTATGTGTGAAATCATCTCCTTAAAGATAGAAACATACAAAGGAATTTGTCCTTTAGGTCATTATTCAATACCAGTCTTTTTAAAACTCTAACAGTGCATTATTTATAAGTTGACAAGGTGGTAATAAAATTTTTATTAAAATAAATTATCAAGAATAATTAAATAACATAAAATGATAAGTAGGATTCTTAAAGCTAGAATAGTAAAACTGTCATGGTGTGCAGTGATACCCATGGAAAAGAATGTGTAGCTCAAAAACAGACATACACTGCAGATGGTATGTGTGATATACAGCATATTGGGCATTGCAAATCAGTAGGAAAAAAGATGTTTTTGATAAACCATAATAGGATAATTGATTATCCACATGGTAAATAAATATAATTAAATATGCTTCTCATGTTAAATATATTTTTCTTTAAATACTTGACTATGAATAGCAAAATAATTTAGACAGAATGAAGAAAAATGTGTTATTAAGAGAGTTAAGAATTTTTTAAACTGACCAAAAAAAAAACCTTCTCTTGAAAGACTAGCAACAAATAGAAAGAAGTGCAAACAGCTCATAATGTGACAACAAATTACTATCCAGCAATATGAAGAATTTACAGAAGTTCATAGATGACAATTCAAAATCCAACAGAAGAAGAAGTGAAGAATATCTTGTAAATGCAAATTGTATAATAGGAAAACTTAATGGCTAACTAAACATACAAAAACAAAATTTGTTAAATGCAAGATAAAAAAATAACCATGTCACACCCATTAATAGATGTATGTGTGTGTGTATATATATATATGTATATACAGTACCACAATATGCCAACAGTCTCACCAATACAAAGTATTGACACAGAGAAAGAAACAGGGGCACTCATAGATCACTTAATATGTTGGAGAATAACTTGGTAAAAGAGTTTACTTGAAAATTCACAGGACTTATGGCAGAACAGTTGCAATTATAAGTACATAGTGAAATGTGCATATGAGTCTGAAGAACAATATATGATGAAATTATTGAGACACATATTTAAAATAATGGCCAAAACTTCAATATCCCTTTGCAGAAAGATAAATAAGTAAATCAAAACATGTTCATGTATATGAGTCTCATGGATGGAGACAAGTTGACAGAGTAGAAGGATATGAGCTTATCTTTCCTTACAAAAATATCAAAATCACAATTAACTGCTGAACAGCCATTGACAAAAAAGCACTGGAATCTACCAAAAAACGATATCCTACATCCAAAGACAAAGAAGCCAC
Organism: Lagenorhynchus albirostris; assembly: GCF_949774975.1. NCBI lineage: Eukaryota > Metazoa > Chordata > Mammalia > Artiodactyla > Delphinidae > Lagenorhynchus > Lagenorhynchus albirostris. The sequence goes on along the minus strand of NC_083097.1, from coordinate 24,122,173 downwards.
AATGAGATGGTAGGAGGGACGCAACTGTGAAAATATCAAATCCCATACCTGCTGGTGGGCAACCCACGAACTGGAAAATAATTATACCACAGAAGTTCTCCCATAGGGGTGAAAATTCTGAGATCCACATAAGGCTCCTCAGCCTGGGCATCTGGAAACAGGAGGAGGAGCCCCCAGAGAATCTGGCTTTGAAGGCCAGCGGGAATTCCACAGGACTGGGGGAAACAGAAACTCCACTCTTGGAGGGTGCACACAAGGTCTCATGCACACCAGCACCTAGGGAAAAAAACAGTGACCTCATAAGAGACTGCACCAGACTGACATGCTAGTATTGGAGGGTCTCCTGCAGAGGTGAGGGGCAGCTGTGGCTCACTGCAGAGATGAAGACACAGGTAGTGGCAGTCCTAGGGAGTACTCATTGGCATGAGCCCTCCAGAGGCCACCAATGTCTCCCCAAGACCTGGCCCCACCCAACAGGCTATAGGCTCCAGTGCTAAGATGCCTCAAGTCAAACAACAAATAAGGTAGGAACACATATCCCCTCATCAGACAGGCTGCTTAAAGCCTTCCTGAGCATAATGTTGCCCACCAGAGGGACAATATGCAGCTCCACCCACCAGTGGGCAGGTACCAGACACTCCCACCAGGAAGCCTGCACAAGCCTCTTAGACAGCCTTATCCACCAGGGGGCAGACAGCAGAAGCAAGAATAACTACAATTCTGCAGCCTGTGGAACAGAAACTGCAATCATAGCAAGTTAGATAAAATGAGATAGCAGAGAAATATGTTCCTGATGAAGGAGCAAGGTAAAACCCCAGAATAACAACTAAGTGAAGTGGAGATAGAAAACCTGTCCCCCAAAGAATTCAGAGTAATGATAGTAAAGATGATCTGAGGTCTTAGAAAAAAAATGGAGGCAGAGATCAAGAATATACAAGAAATGTTTAACAAAGACCTAGAACAGCTAAAGAACAAACAGATGAGTGATACAGTAACTGAAATGAACAAATACACTAGAAGGAATCAATAGCAGAATAACTGAACCAAAAGAACAGATAAGTGACCTGGAAGACAGAATGGTGGAAATCACTACTGCAGAACAGAATAAAAAAAAAAAAAAAGCATGAAAAGAATACAGTTTCAGAGATCTCTGGGACAACACTAAACACACCAACATCTGCGTTATAGAGGTTCCAGAGGGGAAGGCAGAGAGAAATGACCTGAGAAAATACTGAAAGAGATAATAGCTGAAGATTTCCCTGACATGGAAAAGGAAACAGTCACCCAAGTCCAGGAAGTGCAGAGAGTCCCAGGCAGGATAAACCCAGGGAAGAACACACTGAGACACATAGTAATCAAACTGACAAAAAATTAATGACAAAGAAAAAATATTAAAAGCAACAGGGAAAAGCAACAAATAATATACAAGGGATTTCACATAAGGTTATCAGCTGATTTCTCAGCAGAAACTCTGCAGGCCAGAAGGGAGTGACACAATATTTTTAAAATGATGAAAGGAAATAACCTACAACCAAGAATATTCTACCCAGCAAGGCTCTCATTCAGATTCAATGGAGAAATCAAAAGGTTTACAGATGAGCAAAAGCTAAGAGAATTCAGCACCACCAGACCAACTTTGCAACAAATGCTAAAGGAACTTCTCTAAGTGGAAAGTAAAAGGCCACAACTAGAAACAAGAAAATTATTAATGGAAAAGCTCACCAGTAAAGGCAAACATACAGTAAAGGTAGGAAATCATCCACACATAAATATGATATCAAAACCAGCAATTGTGACAAGAGGAGAGCACAAATAAAAAATATTGCAAATGCATTCGAAATTAAAAGACCAGCAACGTAAAACAATCTTGTTTATACATAGACTGCTATATCAAAACTTCATGGTAACTGCAAACTGAAATTCTACAATAGATACACACACAAAAGGAAAAGGAATCCAAACACAACACTAAAGTTAGTCATCAAATCACAAGAGAACAAAAGAGGAAGGGGAAAAAAAGACCTCCAAAAACAAATCCAAAACAACAAAATGGCAATAAGGATATACATATTGATAATTACCTTAAATGTAAATGTTCCAACCAAAAGACATAGACTGGCTGGATGGATACAGAAACAAGACCCATGTATATGCTGTCTACAACAGACCACTTCAGATCTAGGGACACATACAGACTGAAAGTGAGGGAATGGAAAAATGTATTCCATGCAAATGGAAATCAAAATAAAGCTGGAGTAGCAATACTCATATCAGACAAACTAGGCTTTAAAATAAAGTCTTTTACAAGAGACAAAGAAGGACAGTACATAATGATCAAATGATCAATCCAAGAAGATATAACAATTGTAAATATATGCTCACCCAATATAGGAGCACCTCAATATATAAGGCAAATACTAACAGCCACAAAGAGAAATCGATGCTAAGACAATAATAGTGGGGCACTTTAATAACCCACTTTCATCAATGGACACATCATACAGACAGAAGACAACCAAGGAAACACAGGCCTTAAATAACACATTAGACCAGGTAGACTTCATTGATATTTATAGAGCATTCCATCCAAAAGCAGCAGAATACACATTATTCTCAAGTGCCCATGGAACATCTTCCAGGTTTGATAACATGCTGGGTCACAAAGCAAGCCTCGGTAAATTTAAGAAAATTGAAATCATACCAAGCTTATCTTTTCCAGCCACAATGCTATGAGATTAGAAATAAACTTCAAGAAAGAATCTGTAAAAACACAAACACGAGGAGGCTAAACAATATGCTACTAAACAACCAGTGGATCACTGAAGAAATCAAAGAGATAATTAAAATAATACCTAGAGACAAATGACAGTGAAAGCACAATGATCTCAAATCCTATGGGATGCAGCAAAAGTAGTCCTAAGAGGGAAGTTTATAGCAATACAATCTTACCTCAGGAAATAAGAAAAATCTCAAACAACCTAAATTTAACACCTAAAGCAACTAGAGAAAGAAGAACAAACAAAACCCAAAATTAGTAGAAGAAATCATAAAGACCAGAGCAGAAATAAATGAGATAGAGATGAAGAAAACAACAGAAAAGATAAATGAAACTAAAAGCTAGTTCTTTGAAAAGATAAACAAAATTGAGAAACCTTGAGCCAGATTCATCAAGAAAAAAAAGGGAGAGGGCTCAAGTCAATAAAATTAGAAATGAAAAAGAAGTTACAATGGACACCACAGAAATACAAAGGATCATAAGAGACCACTACAAGGAGCTATATGGCAATAAAATGGACAACCTAGAAGAAATGGACAAATTCTTAGAAACATACAACCTTCTAAGACTGAACAGGAAGAAATGGAAAATATGAACAGACCAATCAGAAGTACTGAAATTGAAACTGATTTTAAAACTCCCAACAAACAAAAGTCCAGTATCAAATAGCCTCACTGGAAAATTCTATCAAACATTTAGAGAAGAGCTAACATCTATCCTTCTCAAACTATTCCCAAAAATTGCAGATGGAGGAACACTCCTAAACTCATTCTGTGAGGGCACAATCACCCTGATACCAAAACCAGACAAAAGTACCACAAAAGATAAAATTATAAGCCAATATCACTGATGAAAAGAGATGCAAAAATCCTCAACAAAATACTAGCAAACCGAATCTAACAACACATTAAAAGGATCATACACTATGAGCAAGTGGGATTTATCCCAGGGATGCAATGATTTTTCAATATCCGCAAATCAATCAGTGTGATACATCACATCAATAAATTGAAGAATAAAAATCACATTATCATCTCAATAGATGTAGAAAAAGCTTTTGACAAAATTCAACAATTTATAATAAAAACTCTCCAGAAAGTGGGCATAGAGGGAACACACCTCAACATAATAAAGGCCATATATGACAAACCTAGAGCTAAAATCATAATCAATGGTGAAAAGCTGAAATCATTTCCTCTAAGATCAGGAACAAGACAAGGATGTCCACTCTTGCCATTTTTATGAAACATAGTTTTGGAAGTCCTAGCCACAGCAATCAGAAAAGAAAAAACAAATAAATGGACCCAAATTATAAAAGAAGAAGTAAAACTGTCACTGTTTGCAGATGACATACTATACATAGAAAATCCTAAAGATGCTACCAGAAAACTACTAGAGCTCATCAATGAATCAGTAAAGTTGCAGGATACCCAGAAGTCTGTTGCATTTCTATATACTAACAATGAAAGATTGAAAAGAGAAATTAAAGAAACAATCCCATTTACCATCACCTCAAAAAGAATAAAATACCTAGGAATAAACCCACCTAAGGAGAAAAAAGACCTGTAGTCCAAAAACTATAAGACACTGATGAAAGAAATCAAAGGTGACACAAACGGATGGAAAGATATTCCATGTTCTTGGATTGGAAGAATATTATCAAAATGACTATATTACCCAAGGCAATCTGCAGATTCAATGTAATCCCTATCAAATTACCAATGGCACTTTTCACAGAGCTAAAACAAAAAAGTCTTAAAATCTTTATGGAGACACAAAAGATCCTGAATAACCCAAGCAATCTTGAGAAAGAGAAACAGAGATGGAGCAATCAGGCTCCCTGATTTCTAACTATACTACAAAGCCACAGTCATCAAAACAGTATGGTAGTGGCACAAAAACAGAAATATAGATAAATGGAACAGGAAAGAAAGTCCAGAGATAAACCCACACACCTGTGGTCATCTAATCTATGACAAAGAAGGCAAGACTATACAATGGAGAAAAGAAAGTCTCTTCAATAAATGATGCTGGGAAAACTGGACAGCTTCATGTAAATTAAAAAAAAAATTCAACATGGATAAAAGACCTAAATGTAGGACCAGATACTATAAAACTCTTAGGGGAAAACATAGGCAGAATGCTTTGTGACATAAATTTCAGTAATATTTTTCCTTATCTCCTAGAGTAATGGAAATAAAAACAAAAATAAACAAATGGGGCCTAATTAGACTCAAAAGCTTTTGCACATCAATGGAAACCATAAACAAAATGAAAAGACAAACCCATAGAATGGGAGAAAATATTTGCCAACAATGTGACCGACAAGGGATTAATCTCCAGAATTTACAAGCAGCTCATGTGGCTCAATATCAAAAAGCAAACAACCCAATCAAAAAATGGGCAGAAGACCTAAATTGACATTTCTGCAAAGAAGACATGCAGATGGCCAAGAGTCACATGAACGTTGCTCAACACTGCTAAGTATTAGAAAAAGGCAAAGCAAACTGCAATGAGATATCACCTCACACCAGTCAGAATGGCCATCATCAAAAAATCTGCAAACAATAAATGCTGGAGAGGGTGTGAAGAAAAGGGAACCCTCTACACTGTTGGTGGGAATGTAAATTGGTACAGCCACTATGGAGAACAGTATGGAGGTCCTTAAGAAACTAAAAATAGAGCTACCATATGATCCAGCAATCCCACTCCTGGGTGTATGTCTGGAGAAAAACATGGTTTGAAATGATACATGCACCCAATGTTCATGGCAGCACTGTCCACAATATCCAAGACATGGAAGCAACCTAAATGTCCACCAAAAGAGAATGGATAAAGATGAAGTGGTACATATATACAATGGTATATTACCCAGCCATAAAAAAAGAATGAAATAATGCCATTTGCAGCAACATAGATGGACCTGTATATTATCATACTAAATGAAGTAAGTCAGACAAAGTCAAATATAATATGATATCGCTTATATGTGGAATCTTAAAATAATGATACAAATGAACTTATTTACAAAACAGAAACAGACTGACAGACTTAGAGCATGAACTTTTGGTTACTGGGGAGGGAGGGGTGGGGGAAGGGATAGATAGGGAGTTTGAGATTGACACGTACACACTGCTATATTTAAAATAGATAACTAACAAGGACCTACTGTATAGCACAGGGAACTCTGCTCAAGATTCCGTAATAACCTAAATGGGAAAGGAATTTGAAAAAGAACTGATACATGTATATGTATAACTGAATCAATTTGCTGTACACCTGAAACTAACACAACATTGTTAATCAATGATACTCCAATATAAATAAAAATTAAAAAAATAGAGATTCCTTTAAAACAATAAAAAAATAAAACATACACATCTTGACATGAAAATACTGAAAAAAACCCATGTTCCAGAAGGATATCAACAATATATTATTCCTATGAAGTTTATAAATTAATAGATGCCTACAATGTATTTTAATTAACATTATTTATATATGAGTTCATTAAGTTACTCTTTATTAACACATTTATATATATTTATAGTAATAACAATATATAAATGGTCTGGGTCAATTCCTAAGAAGATGAAAAACATGGAAATTTATAGAAATGAGGGGAATTGTAGAGGAGTAGGAGTAGTTATCTAAAATCTATGAGAGTGAAAGGAACTGTAATTGCTAACTCTAATTTTTCTTCCTTTTTTTTTTTTACAGGCATATAAATGCCAATAATTTTTAAAATCTCATAGTTGGTATGTGCCTGAAAGTTACCAGCCATACCTTTTATTTATTTGAATATTATTTTATAAGATTGGAATTAACATCAAAATGGAAACAAAAAAATGTGTAGACATAGATTTTTATAGAGCGAGTTCCATGGAGGCCAATGCAAGGAAGGGAGACATTTTGAGAAAGAATTACTTTGAACTTGACTTGCAAGTTGATAACTGTTGGGGAAGGGAGTTTAATGCAACATAAACTAAGAAATATTATTTTATTTCCTTCTAGCCTTTCAAATGTTTCAACTGAATTTAGTAGTCTAAAACTTGGCACTGAAGAGCTAGTAAATAAAGGTATTCATTAAATTCAGCAAATAAGTGGAACCCTTTTTCCACTTGATGACAAGGTAGATAATCTTCATGCTTCCTGAATTCTCCCTTAGGATTGATATTACTGGAGATGTGTGTATGTTGGTGTTATGGCCCCACTGGGTCATTACTTTTCTAGTTTCATTACTTCATTTGTTAGATCTGCTGTCAAAGGGTCAGTTTACTGGTTGAATTTTGTCTCAATGCGATGCCAGCTTTAGTATGTCAGAGCTGTTACAATCCCTGAGATTGGTTTTAACCCCAGCTCTGACTTTGTCTGTCTCTGTGCCAGTTTTTTCTATCTGCAAAATGGGGACAACTACAATAGAAGGTTAATGCATGCAAAGGTGTTAATACAAGTAATATCCTTATAAGAGTGAGTGACATGCTCAATAAAAGTAAAAAGAGAACAATCATATTCGTGGGGGTTTTCTCAGTCATTCTGTATTTCTGTCTGCAACTTCTTTTTCTAATGACTGGAGCAAAGCCAGGTTTTCAATACAATATCCTCTTTATCATATTACTATTATAAATAGAGAGCTTATCCTTTTTGGTTCAAATCCTTCAGTGTTTCTTAGAAATATTTATGACAATGATAAAACTCACAACATTTCACTTGGCAAGCTGCCTCTGATATATTGTGTTTTCTAGACTTAAACCTACTGCAAGTTTGAATCCTCTTTGGTATGAGCTGTGCTTTTCTTTCTCAAAGGGCAAGAATACATCACTGTATTAATTCTAAGAATGTCTTTTATATTAAATCTGACACCAGCCTTTCCTTTACACATACAGAATGATGTCACTTCAGAAAGCATTTGAAGACTTGCATAAGAAACATTTCAGGGAGGAAAATACATAGTAAAATTGTGGAGGTAAAAATGGATTTAGGTATTTTCTGCTGGAATAACAGTTTGTAACAGATTAATTCAACTGCTGGAAAAAAAATAGGTAAGTTCGTTAAATTAAAAGAATATTATTTGTGGGCATCAGAGAGATACAAAGCTAGAGTAGACTTGATGGACTAAGTCCTAAAAGAAGAAAATGCATCATTGTGAGTCTGATACTCTGCACCACTTTTTCACTTAGGTAACTGCCAATTCATAAGCCAAATTATCAAAACACAGTAATATAGATCTATCTCACCACCATAGCCAATTAAATGTTGGCCAAAGAAGCTAGAGAAAAAAGAACACATAAGGCATGAGTACACTTATATAAATTTAAAGGAGTTTTTGTTGGTAGGAGTAATTATTTTAGAGAGAATGAGGTTTAGTTCACAGGAGGGTTCATATGAGAAGAATCTGGTATGCTAGTTATGACCAATTTCTCCATCTACTGATAGCTAGATGGATGTCCTTCCTTGTGAAAATACACAATTTGTGAACTCTGTATGTCTGACTTTAGGAAATATGCCACTAATAGTTAAAATTTTCCATTTGTCAATGTTAGGAAACAAAATCTTGTGTCCTAACTAGTGCTTGGTTCAATGCAATGACAATATGCACATTCAGTCACAGTAGTTAATAGAAAAAGAGACTTACTTTTCCTTAAAAGAAAAGGAAATAAACTTTATCTTTTGATAGGAAAATTAGGAAATTAGCTTCATTAATTCTTCCTCTCCTTCACCTGTCTGCCTGCCTGCCTTCCTTTTTTTTCTTTTACTCTTTCAACAAATATTTCTCATCTATACTCTGCCAGATGCTGTACATAATATCTGGGCATTCTGTCATCATCGAACTATTTTTGGTGAGATGAGAATCTCAATTTACAAAATAAGACCATGGAGAAGAAATCTATCAGATAGAAAGTTCAGACAAAACATTTGTAGGAGAAGTGAGAGACTCTAGTGCTATATAAGTCAAGGGAGGAAAGGATTGAAAGAGGGAGCAATTATTTGAAGGAAGGGATGTAGATATTTTAATTGGAGAGATGGGGAAAAATGGAGAGGAGGGTGGAACTACTAAATGGGAGGTTAGGCAGTCGGCAGTCAGAACCCTAAATGGAAACAATGCTTTCAGCAAGTTAGATTTGAACTAAAGATGTATATGTGGTTCTGTGGTTTAGAGTTTGTGATTGCTTGTCTTTAGATCAAAGAGAATGGAACATGTACAGGCATACCTCGGAGGTATTGTGGTTTGGTTCCAGACCACTGCAATAAAGAAAATATCACAATAAAGTGAGTCCCAAATTTTAAAAAATTTCCCAGTTCATATAAAAGTTATTTTTACACTATAATCTAAGTTGCAGTAGCACTATGTCTAAAAAGACAATGTACATACCTTAATTGAAAAATACTTTATTGCTAAGAAATATTAAACATAATCTGAGCCTTCAACAAGTTGTAATCTTTTTGCTAGTGGAGGGTCTTGCCTTGATGTTGATGGCTACCAACTGACCAGGGTGGTGGTTGTTGAAGGTTGGGATGGCTGTGGCATTCCTTAAAATAAGACAACAATGAAGTTTCCCACATCAAATGACTCTTCCTTTCATGAACAATTTCTCAATAGCATGCAATGCTGTTTGACAGCATTTTACCAACAGTAGACTTCTTTAAAAATTGGAGTCAATCCTCTCAAACCCTGCCACTGCTTTATCAACTAAATTTATCTAATATTCTAAATCCTTTGTTGTCATTTTAACAATCTTCAGAGCATCTTCACCAGGAGGAGATTCCACCTCAATAAAACACTATCATTGCTCATCCATAAGAAGCAACTCCTTATCTGTTAAAGATTTATCCTGAGATTACAGCAATTCAGTCACGTCTTCAGGCTCCACTTCTAATTCCAGTTCTCCTGCTACTTAAGTCACCCATTAGGGTTGGGATCAACTTCTTTCAAACCCCTGTTGATATTTTGACCTTTTCTCATAAATCACAAATGTTCTTAATGGCATCTAGAATGTGGTGAATTTTTTCCAGAAGGTTTTCAATTTATTTTGCCCAGGTCCATAAAAGGAATCACTATCTATGTCAGCTATAGCTTTATGAAGTGTATTTCTTAAATAGGACTTGAAAGTCAAAACTTCTCTTTGATCCATTGGCTACAGAATAGATATTGTGTTAGCAGGCATGAAAACATGAATCTCATTGTATATCTCCATCAGAGCTCTTTGGTGACCAGATGCATTGTCAATGAACAGTAGTATTTTGAAAAGAATCTTTTTCTGAGCAATAGGTTTCAAAGGTGGGCTTAAAATATTCAGCAAACCATGCTATAAACAGATGTGCTGTCATCCAAGCTTGGGTATTCTATTTATAGAGCACAGGCAGAGTAGATTGAGCATAATTCTTAAGGACCATAGGATTTTCAGAATGGTAAATTATTGGCTTCAACTTCAAGTCACCAGCTGCCTTAGACCCTAACTATATAGTCAGCTTGTCCTTTGAAACCAGGCATTGACTTCTCCTCTTTAGCTATGAAAGTCCTAGATGGCACCTTCTTCCAGTATAAGGTTGTTTCGTCTATGTTGAAAATCTGTTGTTTAGGGTAGCCACCTTCATTAAGGACCTCAGCTAGATCTTCTTGATAACTTGCTGCAGCTTCTAAATCAGCACTTGCTGCTTCATCTTGCATGCACTTAACATTAATGGAGGCAACTTATTTCCTTAAGCCTCATGAACCAGTCTCTGCTAGCTTCAAACTTTCCTTCTGCAGCTTCCTCACCTCTCTCAACCTTCATGGAATCGAAGAGATTTAGGGCCTTCCTCTGGATTAGTCTTTAGCTTAAGGGAATGTTGTGACTGGTTTGATTTTTTGATGCAGACCACTAAAACATTTTCCATATCAGCAATAAGGCTGCTTTGCTTTCTATCATTCTTGTGTTCACTGGAGTAGCATTTGTAGTTTCTTCCAAGATCTTTCCCTTTGCATTCACAAGTTGGTTAACTGGCAGCACAAGAGGCCTTGTTTTCAATCTGCTTTTAACGTGCCTTCCTCACCCAGCTGCATCATTTCTAGAGTTTGATTTAAAGTAAGAGACATGTAACTCTTCCTTTCACTTGAAAACCTAGAGGCCATTGAAGGGTTATTTACTGACCTAATTTCAGTATTGTTGTGTCTCAAGGAATAGGGAGGCCCAAGGAGAGGGAGAGATGGAGAATGGCCCATCGGTAGAGCAGTCAGAACACACACATTTATTGATTAAATTTGCTGTCATATAGGTGTGGTTTGTGGCACCTCAAAACAATTACAATAGTAACGTCAAAGATCACTATTCGCAGATCACCATAACAAATAATAAAACATTTTGAAATATTGCAAGAATTACCAAAATGTGATGCAGAGGCTCAAAGTGAGCAAATACTGTTGAAAAATGGTGCCAATAGACTTGCTTGATGGAGGCTTGCCACAAACCTTCGATTTGTAAAAAATGCAATACCTGCAAAGGGCAATAAACCAAAGCACAAGAAAACAAGGTATGCCTGTATACATGCTAATAGAAATGGTAGAGAAGGAAAAGGTAGCAATACCAAAGAAAAGAAAGAAAAAATAATGGCATAACTTTGTTGAGATGTCAGGTACAATGGGATCCAGAGCCAGGGAGTGGAAGTGGAGGGGAAGACAGGAAAGTATTTGGTGAGAAGACAGACGTCCCCTCCTGTTCAATAAGTAATAAAGAAAAAACAAGAGCATGTGCTGTGGGGATTGAGGTTAGGAAATTGAGGTAGTTTTGTCTTTTGGGTCTTTTAAGTTTTTGTGATATATCTGAAACATTAGTAAGAGAAAAGTATCTACATGTTCATAGAAATGTACATCTTTAAAGGATGAAATTTACTTTACATATATTAAGTCACAATAATCCTGCCTTTAAAATGAGAAAAAATGAGTTACATTGACCTACCCCCCCCCTTTTTTTTTTTTTTGCTTCATCATGTAACGATACAATGATAATAAAAGTTATTTAGTCTCGGGAAAAGAAGAATGCAAAAATTATAAAATTATTTGTACAAATTAAGAAAAAATTATAATTTAGATGGTGAACAACTTGTTACTATTTTTGATGATAATCAATGTATTTATATCACACTTCATGATTTCTAGCTCCTTAGAAATTGGGTAGACTGGCACATTTTTCTCTATTAAAATGATAAATGAACTTAAGTGATAGTAATGGATATATTTATCAAATAATAAAAGCAATAAATAAGCTAAGAGTAGTAGCTTCAGTACATACTTATTAAATGCAGGATATATTGTATTTTTATTACTAGTGATGTGGCTGTTTAAGAGAAGTAATTGTCATGTATTATTCTTTTTACAGTTAGTTATAAATTATTTCCTTATCATGCTTTAAAGATGTCTAAAATATTATGGTTTCAGAATTAGGAAAAATCAAATGATTTTTTTTACAATTAATATATATATTTCTAAATTATCTTTATGAATCATAGATAACCAAAAACTTCAAAATTCTGGGCCCAATAAATATTACTGACAGAATAATCATCTTAATTTAGTAATAAATGTACTTTTTTTTTTTTTTCCCCTATACGTGGGCCTCTCACTGCTGTGGCCTCTCTCGTTGTGGAGCACAGGCTCCGGACGCACAGGCTCAGCAGCCATGGCTCATGGGCCCAGCTGCTCCGCGGCATATGGGATCTTCCTGGACCGGGGCACGAACTCGTGTCCCCTGCATCGGCAGGCGGACTCTCAACCACTGCACCACCAGGGAAGCCCTAAAAGTACATGTTTAGTACTATATAGCACACTAACTAATACATACCTTTTTAAGAATATCAATCACAAATTTGCAGTATTTTTCCTGTTTGTGAAGAAGCTGCTTGTAACACTTTTTTTTCCAGAGAAAGCCTTAGGCTGTGCTAAAGGATGAGGACATGTTTCATATAGTGATAAATAACAACAAAAAAAGAAACATCAAAAGTAGTGTGAACTACAACATACATGGAAATTTATTGAGATACTGTTTCTAAGATTTTAAAAATCTTTATTCATTTAAAAAATTATTTTTAAGCAGTATCCCATATATAACAAACTCTTTTGTTAAGCCCTTTGTAATGTAGGAGTTTGAGAGGCTAATGTTCCTTTTCTAGAAGGATTATATCTGTAGTGTCAGGAAGCAGCATAATCTACTTTTGATACCATTCAAGTACCACAGGGGTATAAGCTTACACTGTAAAATTTTTACTGGAACATCTGACCACTTGATTGTTGTAAAAAGTTCAAACAAAAATGAATGTTTTTTGACATTCTAGTACATTAAATATTACTTTCCTCTATGTCTGATATATTTTGCTGTATTTCCTACCAAGTATATATGAAGAACTCTGAATTTATTTTCTACCATAATTATTTCTCCTATATTGTGTGTTTATTTGTTTCTGTGGTATGTTAGAGAAATAAGTCTTGACTACCTTCTGGCTTTCTAATTCTTTTTCTGGATTGTGCATTCTGTTATTCACACTACATATAGATTTTTTTTTTCATTTTTGTCTTTATTAGGACTTCCCTGGCAGTCCAGTGATTAAGACTTTGCCTTCCAATGCAGGGGGTGTGGGCTCAATCCCCTGTCAGGGAGCTAAGATACCACATGCCTCGTGGCCAAAAACAAACAAACAAAAAAACCATAAAACAGAAGCAATGTTGTAACAAATTCAATAAAAGACTTTAAGAATGGTCCACATCAAAAAAAAATTTGTCTTTACCATCTGAAACCTCTACTTGCCCCTTTCCAAAATAAATGCTTATTCATCTATTTTGCTTTTCTGTTTATAATACAATATAGATAATAATACTGTATGTACTTTTCAAAAGTTATTTTCTCTAAAAGATATTTTGAGTATTGTTCATGTCTTTAAGTATGATACTTTGTTTCTTTGATAGTTATGCTACCTCAGATATATGTTTTTCTTATTGTAATCCAGACCTTTGCTTGATCAACACAGATATCTAGAGGGATATCACTCTAGTTAGTTTCCTTAGTTAAAGGAGGGATGTTTTCCTGAGTATGGAGACAATTCTGATAAGAAATAAAATGTCTTTGCTCCATGATTCTACATGAGAGTTGAGAGGACTCACATTTGAACAGGTTCTTCCATTGAATTCTCTCTCCCTTTTGTTTAAAGAGGGGGAACTACTTTTTAATCCTACTCTCACATTCATTATATCAGAGTGGTTTCATTGTTCTTTAGTCAATTGTTTGGGAATGAAAATCCAAGGCTCATTCCATCGCCCAGCTCTCAACTCTCCCACATATATTTTGCTAATAATGAGGAATTATACTAAGAGTATTTTTTTTGGTGGACTTATTCTTATTGGTGTTGAGTGGTAGATTTTATAGGTCTTTGGATTTGAACACCTTCTGATCCAATTTGCTGTAGAACTTAACAAAAATGAAATACTGCTAAAAGCAAGAACTAATGGGTTCTGATTTTTAATTCTAGAACTATTGTGGGTTTAATTTTTTTATATTTGTTCTGCCATTTGAAATGGATTCTGATAGGGAGAGATAAATTCCTGTATATAATAAAATTCCTTGGGTAAAGCTCACTGGTTTCTTTAATAAAGTCTTTTGCTTTGCTCCTTCCAACATCTGTCAATAAAAATGTAATTACTATTTTTGTCAAGAGAAAAGGAAAATACTTGTTTTGTTTTTCAAGTGTCAGAAACAAAACCTTTACCTCACTAAAGAATAAGACAAAGATTTCACTATGACTAGTACAGTTTTACTCAGCATTCGAGGTATTAACTAATGCAATTAGGTAAGAAAATTCAGTTCTAATCTAAATAATTAGAAAGGAAATAAAACCACATTCGTCATCAGAGTATATGACTGAATATTAGGATAAAACCAATATCAACACAATAACTACCAGAAAAGTGACAATAAAAGTAAAACAGTTAATATGGGATATAATGAGAGAGAAGATTCAATTTGAGTTAACAACCAAAAACAGTTACAGAA